>NC_134269.1:121190263-121490263 GCF_031893055.1 Leptodactylus fuscus
TCCCCTCTCTCTCTCTCTCTCTCTTCTCTCTCTCTTCCCCCCTCCTCATCTCTCTCTCTCTCCTTCTCCTCTCCTCCTCCCCTCTCTCCTCTCTCTCCTCCCTCCTCCTCTCTCCCATCTCTCTCTCATTCCTCTCCTCTCTCTCTCCCCGCCCTCCTCTCATCTCTCTCTCTCTCTCTCTCTCCTCCCCCTCTCTCTCTCCTCTCTCTCTCTCCTTCTCTCCCCCCCTCTCTCTCCTCTCTCTCTCTCCACCCTCTCTCTCTCTCTCTCTCTCTCTCTCTCTCTCTCTCTCTCTCTCTCTCTCCTCTCTCTCTCTCTCTCTCTCCCCTCTCCTCTCTCCTCTCCTCTCTCTCTCTCTCCCTCTTCTCTCTCTCCTCCCCTCTTCTCCTCTCTCTCTCTTCTCTCCTCTCCTCTCTCTCTCTCTCTCTCCTCTCTCTCTCTCCCCCCCTCTCTCTCTCTCTCCTCTCTCTCTCCTCTCTCTCCCCCTCTCTCTCCTCTCTCTCTCCCCCCCTCTCCTCTCTCTCTCTCCCCCCTCTCTCCCTCTCTCTCTCTCTCTCTCTCTCTCTCTTCCCCCTCTCTCTCTCTCTCTCTCTCCTCTCTCTCTCCCCCCCTCTCTCTCTCTCTCTCTCTCTCTCTCTCTCTCCCCTCCCTCTCTCCTCTCCTCTCTCCTCTCTCTCTCCTCTCTCTCCCCCCCTGCAGCTCACCTTACATCTCTCAGTACTTTATGACACGCTCCACATCTCATCTTCAGCGGCACTAAGACACTCCCCCCCCCACCCCGACACGCCTCCCTAGTCAAAGCTGTGCGGGCCGGACTGAATCAGTCAGAGGGCCGGATGGACTTTGCCCAGGTCTGGTCTATAGCTACAGAGGTACTTCATTGTGCCCTGTACATCAAACAGTCAAAGCTCGCCCATCCATTTGTTGAAGAATACAGGAAGTATACTGCAAAGCTGCCAAGAGAGGAAGAAGAAAAAACCCCTTTAAATCCCATAGATGTGAATGGGAACTAACTAAATGTGTTATACTCTTTCCATAGCTCACAACGTATTTCTTTGGTAGTTACAATAACCGCATATAGCAGCATTATTCTGCTCTTCTCACAAGCCCCACCTAAGGGGCCACCACTTATCAAATTGCTGCCAAAATGGGAATAACTGCTGCTGAGATAAGAATAATCCTTCAAACAATATCTGTTTTAATGTTACGACTGATAGTTTTTGAGTACAATTAATGCCCTATACCATTACTTTCCTTATCTGTATTGTAGAAGATGAATTGTGTGGCCTGTTTTCTGTGCAATAACTCTTGAAAGACTCGCCCACTGTTCTAATAAAAGGTGGTTTAGTAGTCCTTCAACCATGTAAAAAGCAATCTGGAATTGCTTTTTCTGTACTGTCACTATGTAGCATTCAGTTATTTATTTTTTTCATTGAAAAATGCATGTCTGAGACCTGCCTCATAACAATGATATCAGAGATCCTTGCTAATCTTGGCATGCATTGAGCTATTCTAATGTCTGTGATGTTAGTCTCACAATAGCAGGTAATTCAGCACATCACATCTTTATTGTAGTGGGCAATAACAGAATAGAACGGTTACAGAAATTTAAAACTGTTCTAACTTCCTTGCCTCAGGAAATGGAAAGGGTAATGACAAAATATTAGAGATGAGCGAGTACCGTAGTATTCGATCGAATACCATTATAGTCTATGGGAAAAAAAACGTGAATGTTGTTCCGGTTTCCATGGAAACCAAAGTTCGACACATTGGATCCTCCAAGTTCTGGAAGTAGCAGGACGAGGAGCTCGAGGAGGTTTTTGAATTGAATTCAATGGAATTTTGCTGTGTGGTATTCGACTGATACGAGTATTCGATCGAATAGCAGTATTCGATCGAATACTATTCGCTCATCTCTAACAAAAAAAGAAAAAACAAAAAAAATTAAAAAAATGTCCAAATAATTGTTCTCATTTATGAGACTGCTTGCACATAAACATTTGATCAACCTTGCATGAATGCATCGAAGATATGCAATGCTAAGCATGCAATAGATTTCCCTTGTTCGCCAAAGTAATGGAGTATAAGCATAGCCACACAATGTACCTGGATGAGGCTATAGCAACATCCAGTCTTGGACTGCTGATGTCTTCACGTTGAGTAATTTAAGCAGGATAGAATTACTGGCCACGTGGTAACTGCAAAACTGCATAGCCAGTATTCATATGCAGCTAGAATTAATCCATGTTTTACTTGCGCTGATTTATTATCATTATTTGTACAACACCCAAATATCCCACAGCGCTTTATAAATCACATGAACCAACAATGAGACATTACAATGTGACAAAGAATAAACATATCAAACGATAGGAGTGAGGGCCTGGTCACAAGAGCTTACAATCTATGAGGTAAGGGGGCTTGTTTGCTACAATGGTCCATGTTACTATGCACGACACCTGTATGCTAACAGCCATTACATTTGAAAAACTCTGTTTTACCTGACTGTTGACAAACAGGTGAAATCCATAGTAACATGTTTCTTGACGTAACTATAGTTAAAAACTGCACGTAGATCTTTAGAGGTTTTTTTTTTAAAGTAAATAAAAAAATTAATAAAAAAAAATAAAATAAAAAAGCGCTGTGTAAACCAAGCCTATAGAGAAGTGAAATATGGCCTGAGGACTGGGTGTAGCTGCATCCAGGTACATTGTGCGCTATCACCCTGTTTTTTTTTGTTAACAATCACTTTGAGTAGCTGGGTGGTTACAAAGGACATTATTATACCATTGAATTTATGCATTTTAGGCTTTATTATAGTCCTGATGAAATATTTAATGGAAATGGTCATATAGCACTGATGTGGATGACGCACTGTCCTGAAAACAAGGACAACATATTCCTTTTTTTGCGGTCAACAAAAAAACCCATTCATGTGCATGTACCCTGACAATTTTGAAATTGTAAACATGCAAACCATATGTAATATATTTATTTGTCTTTTAGGATCCTCCTAAGGAAGACTTACTGTTTCTGAGAAGTTTCAGTTGGTTCTTGATGTAGCACAGAAAGCACAGGTTTGTTAACATCCACTGGATTATGGGTACTCTCCTAAATCTATAGCAAAACCAGGCAGTAGGAATGGAACATGCCTTTATCAAGTAGTGTTATCATCTTAGTCAAATGCAGTTAAACTTGCTTAATAATGGCAATAAAGTTGTACAGTTAGGATGGGCTCACATTACTGTTGTTAATTGTCCATTGTAGTCTTCCATCTTAGAATGACCACAATGGACATTAACTGTTACAGAGAATAGACATGGACGACTGAGTCTGTGTCTATTCCCATTGACACTTATATAAACACATGATAGATGCTATGTTCAGTCATTTTTGGTTACTACACAAATGACAGGATATGGTGTATGTTGTGTTGTCTAAATTAGTGTCAATGGGAATAGACACAAACTCAGTCTATCCCATTCTCTATCAGCAAAATTATGCTGATAGAGCCCCACATATGCGTGAATAGCCTTTAATAAGAGTATTCAGACACCACTAAAGTTATTAAACTACCCCCCCCCCCTCGTTTTAAATTAAAACTCTAAAAAAAAAAAAAAAAAAAAAAAAAGCATATGTTTAACTTATCTATCGTTCACGGTGGGCAGACATTCAGGGTCCGACGTCATCTTCAGCCACTCCTCCTCTTCCAGCGATGTCTTCGGGTCCCGTCTTCCTCCGGCGCTTGCGAACTTCCATTAATAAAAAAAAATGGCGCGGGTGCATGCAGCAGTAGTAGCAGCATGCTACTGCGCATGCACCCGCACCTTTTTTTTTTTTTAAATGTAGATTGTGAGACCCACATAGAGTACATTTTTTTCCCTATCAGTATGTCTTTGGAATATGGGATGGAAATCCATGCAAACACAGGGAGAACATACAAACTCCTTGCAGATGGTTTTTTGCCCTTGGTGGGATTTGCACACCAGGACTCCAGCGCTGCAAGGCTGCAGTACTAACCACTGAGCCAACGTGTGGCTCCACCCGTGCCATTTTTTTTTATCAATGGCAGTTCGGGAGCGACTGGACCCGAAGACATCGCTGGAAGAGGAGGCGTGGCTGAAGATGACGTCGGACACCCTGAATGCCCGCCCACCGTGCACGATAGATAAGCTTAACATATTCTTTTTTTAGAGTTTTATTTTAAAACGGGGGGGGGAGTAGTTTAATATAACTTTAGCGGTACCTGAATAGCCTTTTTAAAGGCTATTCACGTATATGTGAGGCTCTATCAGCGTAATTTTGCTGATAGAGCCCCTTTAATGTCTGTTGCGGTCATCCTATGACTGAAGATGGCAACGGTCATTAACAGTAGTGTGAACCCAGCCTTACTTAGTACCATGGTATTTATAGCTTTTCCAACTTCCCCACCTTTTGGAATTGTAGAACAGAATAAAAATATTAAAAATAGTGCCGCAAGTTCTAACACCCTTTCTTATCAATATGGGATGTGTCTTGGGAATACTTTGTGTCAAGTGACTCCTCCTGAAAATGTATAACTGTATTTGTGCTCCTTTTTCAGAACTTGTTTGGAAAAATGGCAGACATACTGGAAAAAATTAAAAAGTAAGATTTTTATTTTGCAAGCCGTTTTAGTTTTAATAAACCACTAATTAACCTAATAATTTTATTATGGTTTTGTTTTTACAGTCTGTTCATGTGGGTTCAGCCCGAAATTACACAGAAACTATATATTTGCTTATGGGCAGCATTCATTGCATCCTGCTTTTTTCCATATAGACTAATAGGACTCTGTATGGGTAAGTATATTTGCTTGTTTTGCTGCTTGTCATATGTTGCTACATATAATTTATTTTACTGTTGTGCTGCAACAGGGTTCTCTTTCAATGCTGTCCTAGGAACATTTTCAACTTCCATGGTGCTAAGAGAACAGTCATTACCGTGTACAAAACTGAAAAAGACACTTAAAACAATCTAGCATGTAAGCCTACCTTCAGACTGCAATAGACTCATAGGTTAGGTTCACACTTGCACTAGGCTCTCTGTCATTCATGCTCAGCCTGGGGACCAAATGGCAGTAAGCCAGTCCGCTAAAACAGTTGGTACCTGTGGACCCCATTTTTTTTTTTTTTTTTTTTTTTACTGAAATCAGTGGAGAGAAAAGTCCTGTGTGTGGGACTTTCCCCCTACACTGATTTTTGGTGGACTCAGTGACCTAAGTGTCCGCTAGTAAGTACATGTGATATTAGAGGGGTTTTTTTTTTCCATAAACTTAAACTTATTTCCATAGTACCATGTTTTCTTTATTGTGGCTGGGTTATCTTATTGGGCATACACTGTCCCTGCCTGATAACTAGACCACCATAAGGAAATCGTGGCTGGGTTTCGCACAAATTATGGGTAAGGGCTCGTTCACATCTGCGTTGTGAACTCCGTTCTGCAGGTTTCCGTTTCCTGCCTAAAACAGAGGCAGGATACGGAAACCTGCAGGAGTCTCTCTCACCCACTCATTTGAATGGGTGAGAGAGATGTCCGGCCGTGAGCGGTGGTGAGTGTTTTAGGCTCTCCGCCGCGAAACCGGCTTTTATAATCTGGACACAGTCGGACATGCAGTACTCTGTGTCCGGATAAAAAAAAATCCGGTTTCGCGGCGGAGAGCATAAAACGCTCACCGCCGCTCACGGCCGGACCCGGTCTGAGCTTTCCGACTTCTGGCATGAAGAAGACGGAAAGCTCAGAACGGAAAGGTGAACGCAGGTGTGAACCTAGCGTCATAGAAGGTTTTTGCATCCATGGCTGTATCCATTGGCAATCAAGACCATTTAGAGAGAGTCTTTAAAACTCACGCATTTTGCAAATATAAATAATTATATGATTTTCTATCTTTTAGCTGTCTACAAATTCAAAATAGTTTTATGGTCATGTGAAAACACTTTACATTTACATAAATCTAATACTGAAAAGATAAATGGATTGATTCATATCAAATAAGGAAAATTTTCAGAAATTCTTACAAAATTTGCTTAAGCTTCAATGTCAATAAAAGCAATATTTTGTGGTCTGAATACCTGTTTAAGGCAAAATAAATTTTCACATCAAAAGCATGCAGTGATTTGCTTAGATATTACCGGATTTTTTTTCATTCAATGATCTACTTGCTCTTTTAGGGCTTTATGCTGGTATTAAGTTTTTTCTTATTGACTTCATTTTCAAACGATGTCCGAGGCTTCGAGACAAGTATGACACCCCATACATTATCTGGACAAACCTACCCACAGATCCACAGCTTAAAGAACGAACAAATGTAACTGCGTCTAGAAGGGTGAGCATATATAACATTATATAAAATCAGACCTCACTTTAGCTTAACATATAGTATGGTAATAATACAGTGTTAGAAAATATTAATTTTGAAACTAAGATGCAATATTCCAGTCATATATCAGTCTCCTGGGTATACTAGGCCTGTAGCAAAAAAAAAAAAATATATATATCCTCTTTTTTTTTTTTTTTTTTTAAATCATCTTTTGGGCCACTTCAGGCGCTTGGTGCTGGTCCAAGAACTTTTAGTTCCCATGTTCCGGAAATGCAGTGTTTTTTTTGTTGCAGATTTTGTTGCAATTTTTTCCTCATCCAAGCCAAGGATGGCTATAAAACGAATGGGAAATATCTAGGAAGCTCTAATACTTCTACCTTCTGTTCAATCCTCTCCTGGCTTTGGTACATAAATCCGCACCAAAATCTGCAACAATAAAAGCAGCTTTTCCGCAACGTGGGGCCTCAGCCTATAGAGGACCTTTCACCACCTCTAGCCTAAATGTGTTTTCCTGTCTTTCTGATCCAGGAAGACTTAACTAAATCAGAAATGCAGTGGGTTTTTTTTTTTGTTTCATGTGGACCAATCATCCATGTGAAAAAACAGAAGTATGTTGTCAGTCATACAACAGTCAGTTGTCTGAATGAGACCTAACTGAGAACAGTAAAACTTTTTGCAACATTGCACCAAACTCTTCCTTTTCAAATTTTTTCATAAAACTCTGTACTTGTAAAATACACTTACGCTAGGTTCACACCTGCGTTGGGGTTTTCGAAAGCAGACTTGAAAAACGAAAACTCAGTCAACTTAAAAAGTTTTTACCCTAAGGTCCCTTAGACTACAATGGGGTCCACTGTGTTTCTGCCTGAAAAACGCGGAGAGATAAAGTCGTGCTTACAGGACTTTTCTCTCCGCATTTTTCAAGCAGAAAGGGGGACGGAATCCCTGAACGCAGGCATGACCATAGCCTTATAGTAGAAAAACTAAAACTATCCTAGGACAATAAAATAGATTTCTGTTAACATTCAGTTAATCTATTGACAAGATATCTGTACAGTACATAATTTAGTGCTTCATGGCTTGCGTCAATGATGTGTTGTGCTTGAGATTTTTATTATTACTGTAAGACTCAACAATAGATTGACCTACAAGTAGGACAGTCTGTACAGTTACCGCTGAAATATGCTCTCAGATGAAGGTGCACTGAAAAATATAATACATACAGCTGACTACATTACATATGGTAATATTGTAATAATTTTAATATGTTTGGTAATTCAATGACTTTTTGTTGTGTAAAGTTCACTATAAAACTGTGGACTATTAAGATCTTGACGTTACTGAAACAAATATGTAACATTTAATTTAATTGCATGGAGCCAGTTGTCCCATCCTGGAGAGTAGTATTGACTAAATAGCAGGTGCCAAACACACACTGTACGTTCATTTATGGAATGGATAGTATCTGTGTATTCTGGACAGTCACGGTATTCCTCAAGTGTAAAGTTTGCTAATGAACACCATTTATCAGTTTACAAATAAGATATGGTGAAACTTATAGTGAACTACTTGTCTTGGACTGATCAAGACCTACAGTTTTTTTTTTTTTTTTTTTTAAATGCTAGTCAGGGCTCGTTCCCATCTGCGTTGTGCTCTCCGTTCTGCAGGTTTCCATTTCCTGCATAAAACAGAGCAGGAGACGGAAACCTGCAGGAGTCTTTCTCACCCATTCATTTGAATCGCTGAGAAAGCTGTCCGGCCATGAGCGGCGGTGAGCGTTTTATGCTCTCCGCCGCGAAACCAGGTTTTTTAATCCGGACACAGAGTCGGACATGCAGTATTCTGTGTCCGGATTACAAAATACGGTTTCACGGCGGAGAGCATAAAACGCTCACCGCCGCTCATGGCCGGACCCGGTCTGTGCTTTCCGTCTTCTGGCATGCAGAAGACAGAAAGCACAGAACGGACAGCTGAACGCAGGTGTGAACCTAGCGTCACCTGTATTCCCATTATTAGGGTGGGTTCACATCTGCGCCCGGTCTCCGCTTTGTGGATTTCTGTCTTCTGCCTGAGAAACTGGATAGGAGATGGAAACCAGGCAGTCAGTGTCCGCCCGTGAGTGTCGTCTTGGTTTCCACAGCGAAACCATTCTTTTCAGCTGGACACACAGTCCTGCATATCCGACTTTGTGCCCGGTTAAAAAAAAAAAAAAACTGTTTCGCCGCAGAGACCAGAAGACGCTCATTGGCAGACACTTTGCAAACCCATTCAAATGAATGTATTTGAAAACCTGACTGCCGGTTTCAGTCTCCTGTCCAGTTTCGCAGGCAGAAGACGGAAACCTGCAAAGCGGAGACTGGGCGCAGGTGTGAACCCCCCCAGTGGTAATACTCTGTTAATACTGTTTATGTGTAAACATAAGGACACCCCCCATCTTCATTTCAACCGTGTATATAGATAAAGGTGATATAATGGGGCAAAAGTCACTACTGTAAATGTTATAAATTATTTAGCAATTTTTTTTTTTATTTAATGGGAAACATAAGAGCATTAGAGACTCCCCTAAAGCCCTTTCCAGATAATTTGCTGCAATACAGAATAAGAAAGGCATCTTTGGAATGTGGAGAACCCACCCTGTTAGGTTCTCCACATTAAATTTCACCGTCAGAAGGGTGTTCCAGACAATTGGTCAGGAACGCCCTTCTTCACAGCAGCGCCTATAGAACTGTACTGTGAGAGCCGCGAGGAACACCTCCCCCAGTACTCGTCTATGGACGAGTATTATCAGGAGGAGAGGGAGGTGTTCCTCACCACTCTCACAGTACAGCGCTATAGGCACTTCTGTGGAGAAGGATGTACCTGACTGTCAGAAACACCCTTCTGACAGTGAAGAGCTACGGTACCCGCACCGATAGCTCTTCACCTGGGGTACAGATTGTGAAAGCTGACACTACGCTGAATTCAGCGCACGTTCAGCTTTCTAGCGGTATATAAAACCACATGTGCCCCCAGTGATGAAAGGTCCTCTTTAAGTCTGTATGCTTTATCACAACAATGACCCTTCTGTGTAGGCATGCACGCTACGTGTGGGATATGCATTATGTATAAAGCGATGTTGAGCTAACAGCAACTGGCTTTTGGGTCACACAAATGCATCTTCCCAGATTGAAAGTAATAGCAAAATTCCAGAAGTTGCAAATTCTTAATTTACAACATGGATTGTGGTAACTAGATCAGTATAAGTTCTTTATGGAAAAGATTCCAAATGCATGTCTGATGTATCTAGTGTCTATCAGTTTTGCCATATATCTATATCTTTGGTGCGCTTGTATAAAAGTGTTTTTTTTACATTTATTTTATATTTGTGTTCATAAGTTCTGCTTCTACAGTGACTAATACAAAGGTCAAATGACACGATCTTCCCCCAAACCTAGATTTTTGTATTTACATATGCTAACATATTTTATGTGGGAGCCATTGAACAAGGCAGACTTTCTATGCTTCTCACATACTGTGCCAGATTACTGACATGATATAGGGGTTGTAGTTTTATGACCGTATCAGTAGTGTTGAACATATATCTACCACACTGGAATGATCTGGCTGTGATGTACATGAATGTTTTCTGTTACAATCAAGTGTGTCCATTGTTTACATCATATTCCCTGCATTTCATTGCAGTAACAGTATTATAGATTTGATTTTGTTGTGCATATTTGTAGTGTTTTTGTGCATTTTCTGCTCAGCTCCTGTGTGTATTGCGTGGATAAAATGTCGAAGCTGTCACCTTTTTCTTTTGTCACTGTCACATATGTGTTTGTTTCCTTTCCTGCTAGCTGTCAGGGCATGAAAAGGTATGGAACTCTAGAGTGCAACTGGTTTTATATTGGATTCCATTAACCATTTAATATAGTCTTCTTGACTTATTTCTTTTATTTTACACCACATCTCTTCTAAACTGTGTGTTCATTTACAGACTGGCTTAACAATTAGACTTAAAGCTGCGTTTAGAATTTGCACTTGTGCATGTCATGTATGTTTGTATGTAGCATGGAACTGGTCACATTATTAAATAATTTTTCTCCCTTTTGTACTAGCCAGTAAAGACAGTTATGCATATATCTGCGATTATAAGTTGGGTTTGTCATATACATGGTATATGCCAGTATTCTCTTCATGGTATGGCCATTCATTAATTATCAAGCTATAATATTTTTTTTTATTACAAATCAAAACTACATACCGGACATTATTGAATATGAGAATGAGAGTCACGGGAGTGTCACAATAATATACTCCCATCCACCAGATAGGGTGTAACTTGTTGCGGCTCCAACCACTGGTACTCCCACTAAGTACAAGACAACCTCTTTAAGTTTGGATAGAGATGTGTACGGTCACAAAGAAATGGCAATGATCCTTATTGACTGTTAACTTTCATTGTAATGGCTTTCTAGGTCTTCAGAATCCATAAAAGTAAATTATACCCTGATGTAAGAACAATTTGACTAAATGTTTCTGTTGAAAACTCTTCAGATTGATGTGTGAACATACCACAGCTGAAGCTTTCATACTGCCTAGGATGCCCTTTTGCCATATATCCTTGTGTATAACTATGCGCCACTGTTTATAAAAATGTGTTGGAAGAATGTTCTTTGCATTCGTGTTGATTCTTCCATCACAGTCATTCTTACTCAAGTACTATCATAATGGGTCATATAACTATCAAATCTTAGAAGCTCTTCAGCTTTGTGGACAAGAAAGACTTTGAAGAAAATAATGACTGGCGGTTAAAATGTCATTCACATGTATTTTATTAATATTATGAAATGAATAACAAGCAGGGTTAGACCAAAAGTATACACAACTTGACTTCAGAATGTAAGAGGGCACTACCACCTTAAAAGTGCATTCAATGACACTATACCACAACTAGGTACTTTTTCTGAACTTATTTTAACCCATTCTGTTTTAGTAAATCTGTGTGCGTCACATGATGGTACTATTCCGTTATCGGGCCAGCAGCAGCGCATTTCAGCACCAGCTTTCGGGACAGCAGTTCAGTTCAGCAGCGGGAATTACAATGACATCCGAGGACTGCTGGCCCGATGCTTGTGCCCAGTAGCCAGTACATCAATGACCCCCCCTCCATCTCCTCCTCCTTCCAGTGCTGCCCCCCAGCTCTCCTTACATCTACCCCGTACCCTCTCCCCGCCACATGACTAAGCCGATGCTGGCCCGATGATAGAGGCCGTGCTTGTGTGTAGTAGGCAGTACATCGATCGATGCCCTCATCCTCCTCTTCCTTCCAGTGCTGCCCCCCAGCTCTTCTTACATCTGCCCCGTACCCTCTCCCTGTAATAGGCCTCACCGTAAATCTTGAGCAATGAATGCTACTAGATAGCCGCCGGACGCTGCAGAAAGTTTGTCCCTCCGGCTCGCTGTAGCTCACCGTTCCTATAGTCGGCGTGTTTCTTGTCAGGGCCTGGATTGAGCCCCGGTGTCTTTCCTTTCGGTCTCGGTACTAGCGCTGAGGTGAGGCCTAGTCGTGTGGCGGGGAGAGGGTACGGGGAAGATGTAAGGAGAGCTGGGGGGCAGCACTGGCAGGAGGAGAAGGATGGGGGAGGGGGGTCATCGATGTACTGGTTACTGGGCACAAGCATCGGGCCAGCAGTCCTCGGATGTCATTGTAATTCCCGCTGCTGAACTGCTGTCCCGAAAGCTGCTGCTGAACTGCGCTGCTGCTGGCCCGATAACGGAATAGTACCCACATGATATTATGATGTTATTCAATAACTAGTCATTACCATGCCATGTCACCATTTCTCTGCCTCTTAATGTTTACATTAAAGTCAAACATGGCAGAAGCTATTAAGCCGAAGTACAGTTATATTATCATTATTATTTATAGTGCCATTAAGTCTATTGTGCTGTATGTACCTGAGGTGATTGACCTGGTACAAGTAAGAGAGAAGACCCTGGCTGTAAGGACTTGCCACTTACAAGTACAAGGGCTTCTCACAGTGTCAAAATGCTTGTTAATGTCCTCTTAATTTTTTGCAGCTTTAAACAAAAACAAGGTGCAGACCATTTACAACTAGACTGTGGCTATGTCTTTATATAACTCTGCAGACATTAGGGCATGTTACCACAATTTTTTATTTTTCAGGCAGAAAAAAAAATTGCTTACTGGGGTTGTCTAGGATTGATTGATTTTATTTTATCAGGCCACAAAAGTGAAAAAAATCAACCAAAAAACCCTATACAGTATTGTCCTGGTGCTCCAGTGTTTCCCAGCATGTTCCGTCCCTGCTGCACCAGTGTTTTTTTCTGGTGGAAGTTCCTGCTGAACCGTGATGTCCTGTATCGCGTTTCTTAGGCTGCTGATTGACCTTAAAGGTCACCAAAGCAGCAAGACAGGCCACGCTGGGAGACACTAAAACACTGGAGTGTTGAGGCCTTCCTGTTAAGCAGTTTTGAAGAGGTTTTTTTGAGCATTTTTTTTTTTTTTTTTTGCTTAGCACACAGGCATCTATTTTAGAAAAGTCTCAACAGGTTTTTTGAAGCATTCTTTGCCCTACTGCCTCAAAAATCTCTTCAGAATTTCTATGGAAGTTCCAAGTCCATCTGAAGATGGGGCTGGAGGCTTTGTTTTTCTGCTAGCAGTTTTTAAAAAAAAAAATCTGCCACTCTCACCAGGTGGAATGAGTGGTGACAGATTTTAGGTCAAATCCTGCTGTAAAATCCATTCAGAAAAACTCAGTATGAGTAAGGGTAAGTTCACACAGAGTTTTTTAAGCCTCCAAAAACCACCTCACAATAGAGTCCTATGTTATCTGCTAGTGTTTTTTTCCCGTTAGCGGAAAAAAGAAGCAACATGACCTTGCTTCAGGAAGATTCTGCCTGAAAAAAAACAAAGGGTGTCAATGGGAGGCGGAAAAAACGCTAGCTGTTTTTGAAGTGGTTTTTTCAAGGTCCATACACTGTGCTGGAGAAAAAAAAAACAAATACTAAAAATGCTTAATTTTTTTTTTAAAAAAAGCAACAAAGAACGCCTCAAAAAACCATTTCCTAATTCCTGAAGTGGATTTTTCCTATACAAAATCTTCGCCAAAAAACTCCATGTGAACCCAGCCTAAGCCCCCTTGCAGACGACCATGGTTTTTGCTGGATAGCACCCTGACCTATTCATTTCTATGGGCCCATACACCTGACAGTGAAATACGCAGCCACGTGCAAGGACTATAAAATATGGAACAGGTTCTATTCCTGTCAAATAATTTTGCAGCCCTGCTTCCTATTCATTAAATGAAAGGGGCCACAAAAGCAAAGCCGATGCACAGGTGGCACATGAGTAACATCCGTGTGCCACCCGTGCCTTTCATTAACAGCATCCGGTTAGCACACGGTTGTGTGTAACTGGCTTAAAGAGGACCTTTCATCACTTGGGGCACAGGCAGTTTTATATATCGCTAGAAAGTCAACAGTGCACTGAATTCAGCTCAGTGTCGACTTTCACGATCTGCGACCTGGTTAAAAAAAGAGCTATCTGTGCTGGTACCGTAGCGCTTCACTGTCAGAAGGGCGTTCCTGACTCACAGCAGTGTCTTTAGCGCTGTACTGTGAGAGTGGGGAGGAACGCGCCCCCCCCCCCCCCCCCCCAGTACTTGTCCATGGACTGTGAGGAGAGGGAGGGGGCGTTCCTCCCCGCTCTCACAGTACAGCGCTATAGGCGCTGCTGTGAGTAAGGGAGTTCCTGACTGACTGGAATGCCTTTTTGACGGCGAAGGGCTACGGTACCGGCACAGATAGCTCTTCACCTGGGGTACAGATCGTGAAAGCCAACTGCACTGAATTCAGCTTTCTAGCGGTATATAAAACCGCATATTCCCCAAGTGATGAAAGATCCTCTTTAAAGCTTAGGCCCCACCTTGAGCCTAAGCCAAGACTGGCTACAGAAGGAATGGGAAATATAATGGAAGCTTCTTGTACTTTTACCTTCTGCTCAATCCACTCCTTGGTTTGGCTAAAAAAAAAAACTGCAACAAAATCTGCAACAGAAAAAGGCTGAAGCCCCACATTTTCTGCTACATTTTGCAGTTGCTTCAAAGTGGATGGGATTCAAGTGAATCCCATCCACACAATGCCGAAAAGTACCTGCAGCGGAAGTGCTGCAATTTCCAAATCCATAGTTTTTTTGATAATCTGGGTTTAGGTTTAATGACAAGAACATTCCTGTGTTGTTTGTATTTTGCTAATGCTGACCTGAATCGGATGGTAATTGACAAAACCGTTAAAGTGCTCAATTTTATTTTTTTTAATTTAAATATATACTTGATTGCCTCTATACCAGCAGAAGTTTTGTGTGTAGAGACTGAGATCATCTGAATTTCAAGACACAAGAAACTGTTTAATAACTTTCTTCATGCCAATGAGTGCTTTCCAGGAGCATCCTCACTACAATTAGAGATGAGCGAACAGTGTTCTATCGAACACATGTTCGATCGGATATCAGGCTGTTCGATGTGTTCGATTCGAATCGAACATCACGTGGCAAACTCCAAAAAAATTTGATTCCCCTCCCACCTTCCCTGGCGCTTTTTTTGCACCAATAACAGCGCAGGGGAGGTGGGACAGGAACTACGACACCGGAGGCATCGAAAAAAATCGGAAAAAGTCATTGGCTGCCGAAATCAGGTGACCTCCATTTTAGACGAATAGTGGATTTCAAATCCGGGTCATATGAGAATGTGAACTTTGTGACGAAGAGACAGGGATAGCTGTACAGGCAGGGATAGCGAGGGATAACCTTTATTTAGGTAGGAATGTTATTAAAAATAACTTTTTGGGGCTCTATCGGGTGTGTAATTGTGATTTTTGTGACATAAACTTTTTCCAATAGGAATGCATTGGACAGCGCTGATTGGCCAGAGTACGGAACTCGACCAATCAGCGCTGGCTCTGCTGGAGGAGGCGGAGTCTAAGATCGCTCCACACCAGTCTCCATTCAGGTCCGACCTTAGACTCCGCCTCCTCCGGCAGAGCCAGCGCTGATTGGCCGACGGCTGGCCAATGCATTCCTATGCGAATGCAGAGACTTAGCAGTACTGAGCCAGTTCTGCTCAACTACACATCTGATGCACACTCGGCACTGCTACATCAGATGTAGCAATCTGATGTAGCAGAGCCGAGGGTGCACTAGAACCCCTGTGCAAACTCAGTTCACGCTAATAGAATGCATTGGCCAGCGCTGATTGGCCAGAGTACGGAACTCGACCAATCAGCGCTGGCTCTGCTGGAGGAGGCGGAGTCTAAGATCGCTTCACACCAGTCTCCATTCAGGTCCGGCCTTAGACTCCGCCTCCTCCGGCAGAGCCAGCGCTGATTGGCCGAAGGCTGGCCAATGCATTCCTATGCGAATGCAGAGACTTAGCAGTGCTGAGCCAGTTCTGCTCAACTACACATCTGATGTAGCAGAGCCGAGTGTGCATCAGATGTGTAGTTGAGCAGAACTGGCTCAGCACTGCTAAGTCTGCATTCGCATAGGAATGCATTGGCCAGCCTTCGGCCAATCAGCGCTGGCTCTGCCGGAGGAGGCGGAGTCTAAGGTCGGACCTGAATGGAGACTGGTGTGGAGCGATCTTAGACTCCGCCTCCTCCAGCAGAGCCAGCGCTGATTGGACAGAGTACGGAATTCGACCAATCAGCACTGGCCAATGCATTTCTATGGGGAAAAGTTAGCTTGCGAAAATCGCAAACTGACAGGGATTTCCATGAAATAAAGTGACTTTTATGCCCCCAGACATGCTTCCCCTGCTGTCCCAGTGTCATTCCAGGGTGTTGGTATCATTTCCTGGGGTGTCATAGTGGACTTGGTGACCCTCCAGACACGGATTTGGGTTTCCCCCTTAACGAGTATATGTTCCCCATAGACTGTAATGGGGTTCGAAACCCATTCGAACACTCGAACAGTGAGCGGCTGTTCGAATCGAATTTCGAACCTCGAACATTTTAGTGTTCGCTCATCTCTAACTACAATGTGTACATGTTTTTATGGTGTTTGTCCGCTGTGTTTGGAGTTCTTGGCAGTGGTTTTCTCGTATCCTCTCACTTTGACATAAAGTAATTTGTTATAGTGAAACACTAGCTGTCTTCCATACTGTGACTCGTGTCTAAAATATTGGCATCTCTCCTTAGAGGCTCCCAGTAGATGTAGCTATTTACCCTGCAGATAATAGATGTCTGTTTTTTTACCTTCACACTGTAAGCTAAATGTAATGTTACTAGATTAGTTATTACTAATCTTCTGCTGTCTTAGACCTTTGCTTGCTGCTTCATATATCTGTCCTAACGCTAAATCCTCCTTACGCATACATTTTTTATTTGTTTTTTTAAAATAACACAGCCTGCTTCATTTTCAGATGCAGTCGGTATCGAGAATTAATGTGACCTCGGGAGCTCCTCAAACAACAAGCAGAGATGATGAGGGCGGAAGATACCATAGTACAAAAAAGAACAGTTTTCATGAGGTCTTCAGTTTATCTGAAACTGAGCGACCTTTGCCAGGTAATTGCAAAAAAAAAGTAAGCCTTCTTTCAAGCTGGAATTAAGAATTAATGTGTACTAATGTTTCTGTGTGGCAAACTAGTAAGCCCACTAGTGGCCATTCATTTCAGACACACAAGAGGGATAACTTTTTAACCTCTTGGATTAACCTGGACTATTTTAATGTTGAAGACTCAGCCATTTTTAATTTTATTTATTCTGTTTGTTGCAGTCTGAAAGCCATTTTTGTATTTTTCCATTTAGTGTAGATGGGGTCTTACTTTTTGCATCATGGTTTCTATTTTTCAATAGTGCTAATGTAGAGTAAAGTTTTATTCTAACATTGTTCCTTCTTTTATTCTCTGGGTCAGTGTAATTTTATATGTAAATGCACAAGCACTTCTTTATATACATAGCTATGAGAAAAACAAAGCACACCTTATTTTAAGGATGTCTGTCAGCAGTAAATTCTTTATGGTGGTGATGTCTCTACAATTTCCAAATATGCCTCTTGCTCAGTTGTGGATCCCCATTCTCATTTACATTGGTATTTATTTAGATGCAAATATAGAGAAAAGTGCTTTGCTCAGGAATCTAGAGCTGAAAACAAAACTAAGATGCTTCTCCAAACTACTTTTTCCCCTTCAACTGAATATGACTAAGTCTAAAATTGATATCAAAATAGGGCTAAAATCTGAGTAACAGAGGCACATTGGGAAAACTGTAGAATCACCTCTACTATGGTTAGGTTTATAAAACATTTATTGGGGACAGACACCCCTTAATTCTGTGATTTTACATATTGTGACATAGTTTTAAGACTTTTAAATTAAGTAAATGTCACCTTCGAACAATAGCACATGACAAAATCATTTAACAAAAACTGGGTCAAAATACAGAAGCAGTGTGTGAAAAGTTTGTTGCACTCTTACCGCTTGCATAGGAATTAAGAGAGTATAAAGCTGCCAGGTGCTGCTAATCAAATAACCTTTTTTAATTCATTATCATCAAGGATGACCACTTCTATACCAGCAGAAGTTTTTCCAGTTCGCTGCTATGGAGTATTCAGGTGTGTTTTAACACAATGCCATGGAGGAAAGGCATCAGTAATGATCTTAGAAAAAGCAATTGTTGCTGCCCACCAATCCCAGAAGAGTTATAAGGCCATTTCCAAAGAATTTGATGTTCATCATTCTGTAGTGAGAAAGATTATTTACATGTGGAAATCTTTCAAGATTCCTAGGAGTGGACATCCCAAGTTTAGACCATGCAATTCTCAAATAAAATTGCAAAAAAAGTGTCATGGAGATGCTAAGATGTTCAAGGTCATGACTACAATAACCAAAGGGATGAAGTATGGAAGAGTTGTTCAGATGCAACTTTACAAATTCTTACTAATCTCAAGACTTCTGTAACAATATGTGAGATGTTTGGCTATAATGCACCAAACCGTGTTTGGCAAAAACAAAATTCAACATGCCAGCAAAAACGCTTCATACCAATTGCAGTCACTGAGTGGATCATGGAATACTCTATAAATCAAAGTACTTTAGAGTTAAATGTGACGCAATCTATCCATTAGATAACGCTTGGCCGAAACGGGGTCATGCAGCAGGATATTGATCTTAAACACACCAGCAAATCAACAACAGCAGAACTGAAAATGGAAAGTATCAAGGTGTTAAAATAACCAAGTAAAAGTCCAAAGGTCAGCCCCATTGAAATGCTGTGGCGGGACCTGAAGAGCGTTGTATAGAAATGAATGCCCACAAACCTCAATGATCTGAAACCACAATGTCAGAGACCAGTAAGCTGATACAGAAAATGACTACAGCTAAAGGTTCCACTTACACGATCACCATAGTTTTCAGCTATAACCTTTCTGTTGATGGAGCTGTTTTAAATGCTTGTTTTTTGTAGGGTGAATTGTACCATGTGTGATATATAGTGCATTTTTATCTGTGTGGGAAGGAATTACAATAGGAAGTCAACTGTTAATGCCTGAACATAATAAGAGATTTACAAGTGATTTTCATTTTACTTTATAGAGGCTAAAATATATACTAGTTTATAAAATCACTCAAAATCTCAGCATGTAATGATCAAAGGAAAGACTAAATAGAGGGATTTGAAGAGATTTTCAAGCTGCCAAGTGTATTCCTATGGGCAGAGATTTCTTTTGTAGTGAGTCTCTAGTTGTAGCCCTTGTCTTAGAGCATGGTATAGCATTGTATATATTACTGTGTATATACCTGTAGTCAAGAAGTCATTTGTAATGATCAGTAGTACTCAGATACTGAGTTACCTTTTCATTTTTTTTTTTTCTTTCTGTCTTCTAGCTTGTGACACAGGTTGGCGATGCTGTTTGATTAACAGAGATCGAAAAATGCCCACAGACTATATACGAAATGGTGTACTTTATGTTACAGAAAAGTAAGTTTTCCATTGGGGTGGGTTTTTTTTGCCATTATAAATAACGGACAATTCAACCTCTCTCCTAGCCACAATCTAGGTTTTGTTTCTCCGCCATCCTTTGATTAGTTCACCAATTAACCATTTCCAGCATTTAAAGTAGACCTCTGCTGGTCTAGTGACTGATGAATTAAAGCAACATGTACCTGAAATGTACCTGTGTAATTATTTCCTTACCTCTGGACTCTCCCTGCAACAGCTCTTTGTATATCCCCTTCTTCAATGGATTTTTTATATTACAACTATGGCTGGATTTACACCAGTGCTTGGTTTCCATTATGGGATTCCGTCCCCCAATCCGCTTGAAAAAAGCCTTTAAACCGGGGCTCCACGTGGCATAAATGCTGCAGAAAAAAAGTTGTGGTTTTTGGAATCGCAGCATGTCAATTATACATAGGGAAACGCCAGTGGTTTCCCTATAGGTATAATGAAAACAGAAAGTCCGGCGAAAACTCTGCAGCCATGCGTTTTCTTTGCAGCAGTCATTTCATGTACGTCACAAACAGGATTACAATAGATAACACTTCTATAGATAAACCCATTAATCCATAATTGCATTCACTACTATATCTTAGAAAACTCTCCCATAGACCTCCAGTGAGTTGACTGCAGACTTATGCTTTACAGCAGGTCTTGGTGAGTGACAAGTCACAAAATGCTGTTAATAGATCAGAGGAGAAGCTCAGTTAAAATGGCAAATCCCATAATGTTGTTCAGAAAATGTATTGTATTTTTATATCTTTTATATATTTTTTTTTAATGTTTACTGCTGCTTTGCCTTTTTCAGTTACTTATGCTTTGAAAGTTCCAAATCTGGTTCATCAAAGAGGAACAAAGTCATAAAATTAACAGATATAACAGACATCCAGAAGGTACTTTTGCTGTTTTCTTATCTTGAAATACACCCAGCCCTCTTTCTCGCCAGGCTCGTTCTGTTTTTGAGCATTTGTAAATGTTTCCAGAATATCTTCATAGCTTAAACATTCATAATTACAGTATATGCATATTTGAAATCAAATTTTAAAGGAAACTCAGAAAAGCCCATAAAGAGCCAATTAAGAAAATGTATAAAGTTCTCAATCATAATCTTGATCATAAAACATTCAATATGGAAAACCAAATAACAATATGTTCCTAGACTTTCCAACAATTTTTTATTTTGTGCCAACATTGTGACATTAATAAATGTTGTAATCTAGTTTAATAATACATTTTGGCTCATTTTTATGAAATTCTGTGCTGACATTTTCTGTGTATTTCCAGCAAAAAAAAACACCAAAAAAAACCCAAAACAAAAAACTATCCACCACTTGTAATTGGAATATGGATGGGCGATCTGTTGTATAATGCAGTGAAGCTGGTGGCTGAGGGATTCTATTCAAACAGTTAGCGGGCATTATAAAACTTAGAACAATGGTTCTGATGACATATTATAGATCATGTTCTCCGTTTTCATAGGACACCAAGCTAACAGTTCTATCTGTATTTGTACCAAAAGAAAAGTCAGATGTGTATCACTAATGCATAAATATATTTACATTGGTTTTGCATATTGTTACCTCTCCAGTCAGACATAGATATGTTTATGGGTCTCAGTTACGTCCACGTCATCAATTAGGGCGATAGGCCATTGTGTGCTTTAGGTGTTTCTATTTTATTATTTTAATGTTATGAAATATATTTGTATTTTTTGTTATTTTAGTATTTATTGATATTTTGTAAGGATATTTGACACTGTGATACTATTTATAATGTCCATGAAAAATGGGATACACTCGACACTACCAACAGACAAATAGGAAAAATCTCTGCAAGCTCTGGTTGTGATATCAAGACTTTGGTGCTCAACTCAGATGAACAAGTGCAGCGACTCACCATTTCTGCATAGAACATTCATATTTATTTTGGCTCATTAAAAACGGAGAATAACAGCTATGTTGCATATGCCACACTTTGAGTATCTGGAAGTGTGGCATACACAAAACAGTTACTCTGTTACAGTGGCGTCGCTTGTCTTTTATATTCTTCTGAAGACTTATTTAGAATATATTTAAATAGTGTCCACCATTTTTGGGTTAGGCCATTTGTATTCTTTTTTGAGGTATCACAATCTGATATCACAATCTGATATCACATGGGGATGCATATTTATGTGTACCTGTAGCTGCTCTCAAACCTGAATGTTTTATAAATAATACAGGTAGAACTGGTATCGTATTAAAAATGTAAAAATGTTGGTCCCTCCTATACACTGCCACACCAATCCATGTCAGCGGGGATGAGTGGTATTAAAAGCCTTGAAATTTAGATTGTGTTTTGGGATTATGTGTATTCAGTTTAATATATTGCTGAATATCCTCTATCTTTACAGTATAAAGTTCTTTCAGTTCTCCCTGGATCTGGCATGGGAATTGCAGTGACAACCCCCTCAACACAAAAGGTATTTATTACTGCTATGAATGTCTGGGCTCTGTATCTATGAGGGCCTTTCGTGTAGGATGTAAGCATAACCACCATCCACCATGAGAAAGAATTCAAAAAGACAGTATCCAGAGTAATATGCTTAGTTAAGGGTACTGGCAAATCTAGCCACAACGCTCTAGATGTCACATATTTTTATTTTTTATTTTTTTTTAAACTTCTACATTAGCTCACACTTTGCAAGGTGGCAGGATCTGTTTGGTAACCTTTCGAAGGCTCCCAGGTCTGCGAATGCTGTGCAAGAACTGAGATCTAACTGTGGCAGTGTTCAGTATGAACCTGGCAAATACCTGTTGTATTGCAGTCTATGATATAAGTGATTGTATGTTCAAGTCCCCTCGGTGACTTTGGACATTAAGTGGTTCCATTAGGTACTATAATTTTTTTTCAGCAAAAAAACCCAAACCAAAATGGCTGTGCGAATGGAAAAATGAAAAAGTTATGGCTTTTATAAGACATAGAGTGAATAAATAAAATCTCATGCACTAAAAAGTAGCTATGATGGGAAGGGAGTAAATGTGTAATCTTCTTGTAAATTCTGCATAATGCTTTAAAGAGGACCTTTCACCAATTTGGGCACAGCCAGTTCTATATACTGCTGGAAAGCTGAAGGGCGTTCCTGACAGTCTGTCAGGTACGTCCTTCTCCACAGCAGCACCTATCGCGCTGTAGAGTGTGAGCGGGGAGGAACGCCCCCTCCCTCTGCTCGTCCATAGACGAGTATTATCGGGAGGGGGCGTTCCTCCCCGCTCGCACTGTACAGCGCGATAGGCGCTGCTGTGGAGAAGGACATACCTGACAGACTCTAAAGAGCTACGGTACTGGGACCGATAGCGCTTTACCCGCGCACTGTCAGCTTTCCAACAGTGTATAGAAACTGCCTGTGCCCAAATCAGTGAAAGGTCCTCTTTAATGTAAGGCCCCATGTAGCAAGCCACAGTAAAAAGAGCTACTGTTTTCCTCTGCAGTTTTTCTGCTTCAATTATACCTATAAGGAAACCAGCGGCATTTCTGTATGTATAATTGACATGCTGCGATTTCCAAAAACACAATTATTTGGGGAATTGCAGTATTTCCGCCTCAGGTATTTTTGTGCAATGTGGGGATGGAATTTATTAGATTCCCATCTACTTTACAGAGATTGTAAAACTTTGCCATTTTTGCCGACCACAGGGTTTACGCCATGTGGGACCCCGGCCTAAGTCTGTTTTGCAATTTTTGCATATTTTCACACAAGGGTATGTGCATAATCCTAATGAACAGGCTGCTGGCTTTCCATTTTTGCTTTAATAAATGCTTTTGCACATGTGATTCTTCAATTTAATGATGTCAAACATTTTCTTGCAGCCTCTTATCTTTGGTGCCATGGTGCACAGGGATGAAGCATTTGAGACCATCTTCAACCAATACATAAAAATAAATTCAGCAGCAACAAACAGTGATGCATAGTCTACGTTGTCACCATTAACCAGGACTTTATATTGTCATCTTGCCTTCCACTTTGGTCTATTTTGCAATACTTTTACTGAATAGAGGGGATTTTTTTTTGCTGTTACCAAGTGCAAGAATTCTGTATTTTATATGCACTACTGTATTTTTTTTTTTTTAAAGCATCTCTCCTCCCATATTTTTTTACTAAAAGTAAAAATGCACATGAAACAATTCCCTTGTGAAAATTTGTTACCTTGTTTCATGTATTTATTATATTTTACGTATATTTTAATGTGTGTATGTTTAAACTCTGACTAAAATTGGTCTTCAGTCAGGTATGTAGTACAATGGTACAGTTTTGAGAAAATTTGTTACATGGAGCAGTAAAAACAAAATTTTCATGGTGGCAAAATCCAGATAAATATTGGAAAACTGTTTCTAAGAAGTATCTCCTGAACGAAGAACCAGAAAAAAATAATGCACTCTTAGTTGTTCGCACTTAATTTGGTGTTTTAATGTGTAATAATGAAGTCTGTATACTGGCGAAGTCACAATGTCAAGAAATAATCCTAAAATGCATCACTGCACTTTGTTGTCTGACTTTGTTCATGGGATATTGATAGAACAGCATACTATCAGACTTGTAATTTTCTACTGTGGGTTTGTGACCAAGCGATGTATTTGCACATGGATGCCATCTGAACCTTCCTTAAAACCTACATTTCAGACAATACATTGTAAAGAGTGTTTTCCATGCAGCTGCAGTACCGAATATTTAGTTTATACAGTATTCAATACGCTTAGTAAGTAACCAAATGCATCCTGGAAAAATATCTTTTATTCTTAGAACCTAGCTGAATGATATCAGCCCTATTTTATCTCCGCTAGTCCCATGAAGATAAATCAAGTGGTGGTCTCACATATACACCGCTGCCCTATTCACAAACTGGGGGCCCTAATTCTCATGATTGCTGCGGATCCCTGTCATAAGTTATAAACACTTTTCATTGGGTAACCCCTTCAAGGATCATAGATTTTTGTTTTTATGGCATATTCTGGGGCTTTGCCTACTATTCTGGGGCAACAGAATAAAAAGACTGTCCTAATAATTTCTTCTTGGTGTACAAATAGAAGTACTTTTTATAAAGCCCATGAGTTTTGTATTCAAACAGCAATGTGCGGCCACTTCTTTTATAGGTAATATGTCTTCAATTGTGTATCTCTGAATGTCTCCTGTTATATGCTTCTCAGTTTCCACCTTTAGTATATTCAACTGTAAACCTGCAGTGATGCATTTTGGCTTTAAACATTATCTTCCATGGTGGTCGTTGTCACCATAATGCCAGTGGTGCACTGAGACTATATTTTGTTGTAATTTCTTCATGCACATACTTGTGATTGTCACTTTGCAGGCCACTTAACCTGATTTATGCTGTCGGCCAGTAAAAGGCATCCTACCATGAATGTTAAAAAGTTAAGATGTAGCAGTGTATATCGTTTTACTTGTATAGAAGTATTCCCAGCAGCAGGGCTGTAGTCTGATATCCAGAAACACTGCCATAGACCATATTTTGTATAAAAGTTCTCCTTCTACAGTTGTAATGTTTTGTAGCACTAGAGTTTAAGAAAAAAAAAAAAAAAAGTAAAATGGTACAGACCTGATAAAAAGGTTTCTAATATTCCGGTATTCCCATTAGTTTACTTTCTATTCAGGTTCTATTTCAAGGCAATCTGTCATTAAGGGGGCTGTATTTTGGTTTATTAGGGCATCAATATTATATTTTCTCATATCTGAAATAGTGACTTCTGTTACACCCGGTAAAGAGCATATGGAAGTGCTGCTTATTGGGCCAGTAGAGTTAAAGGGGTCTTTGTCTCTATCTGAGAATAGGGGATCAGGACACTTTTAGACTTTTGATGTCTAAGGAACAGAGCTCTTGTGTCACATGACCACTTGAGCACAATTTCATCTAGTTGTGCACTACTATGACACGTATGTCTAATCGTACAGTAGCAATAGGCTAAAGAAGTTGGTTCAGTACGATTTGGCATCAATTATATAATCCAGTTTTAGGGAATCACAGTTATATAGTTAACACAGCAAAAACTGCATGCGTTTTTCATTGCTTTTCTGCTGTATCCTGCATTTTTGTTTCCCCATATAAGTTTATCTGGAAAACGCAGCTTTCTTTTTTTCAGTTAAAATTAACACGCTGTGTTTTCTAAAAATGCAAGCACTTTTTGCAACTTTCTTGCAAAGTGGGGATGGCAAGAAATAATATCTCATTCATTTTGCTGGGACTGTGATGTGCAGCGTTTTTTTCCTGATGCTTTTCTGCAGAGGCCATAAATGCTGCGTTTCCGCAACGTGGGGCTTTTGTTTGAGTGTATGAGCAACAGCGCATGTCTTTCTGAAAATGTGAGATTATATTTTCAGTGGTTTCCAAATCCTATTGTACAAGATCTCTTCCTCAATCAAAATACTGAATAGAACAGAAAGACTTACTCTGTAAAATGAATGTCATAGATATTGTTTGGTGATGGGCAGTTCACCTTCTTATTGTATCACACCTCTTTCAGATCTTGTATAGTAGAGAAGTGATCTCATTTGCCGTAACCCTCACCACGCTCTATACAACTGTACCGCAACCTCTGAGGCACTGGCAGGGTATATAAATACAAGCCACTGAACTTTCTGCTCTATACCAAGTGGCACATTTCATTCTTCTAGGTAGCACCAAAATATGCTTATATAATTATTTATTAGTTGTATTCACATGACCATGTTCCGTCCATGATTTGTAAAGCTATGAGCTCAATACAGCAGCAATCCAGCCGTTTGGGAGATCATTGCATCATAACTCACTATGACGCAGTGAACTCCTTTCTCGCGACCATTGTCAGTCACTGAAATACAATCTGCACACAGACAGAACACAGGCGTACCAATAGCCCCTTAGTCTTCAGGGTTACAGATCCCTATACACAGGGATTATTTCTAATGTCACATATAAAATGTTTTACCATGCATGCCAACCTTTTGAAGATCATTTATATTCTCTCTATAAGCAGTTGTGTAGTTTTGCAAATACGTTGCAATACTTGTATTGGGATCATGTTATGTAGTAGGATAGTCACTTTTTTTTTCCCCCCTATATCAGATAAATGGACATTGATTGGTGTAAAAAGTTTAAAACCCACCAGAGCAAGCCCTCTGTTAGATTTTACTTTGGAAACCTTTGTACTTGTAAATGCATCGAAGCTATATTACAGAGGTTATTTATGGGATATAAAACGGCAGACTAATAGTAAAGAAAATAAAATCCTACTAATTCAAACTTCTCCGCAGGGCTTTTCCACAGTCCATCTCCTGTTTCATAAATGGCTGACATACATGGTCAGTCACAAATGGTAAAGAATCTTTAATTCATTAATAAGATAGTGATAATATGAATGTCAGTATGTAAAAAACTATGCATCTAATTATACAATGTTATTTAATATTTGGATATATTCACTTTGAAATTGGAGTCTGTGATTTTTTTTTTTACCGAGGCCACTCAAAATTGGTTCCGACTCCACAGCCCTGCTTCTCTTGTGGGCTAAGGTAGCAGATGGTTAAACCCACACAGCCTTGGGATCTAAGGTAGTGACGCAGCTAGTATTTGATTCTAGGTGGTAGAATAAGGGTAAGTTCACACACAGTTTTTTGGTCAGGATTTTGAGGCCAAAAAGACGGCTCCAAAGTAATCAATGGGAGCCGCTCAGGTCTTTTTACTGGTAGCCGTTTCTTCCGGCTCCCAGAAAAAAGAAGCGAAAATGCTCATTCTTCAGGCCGAGTCACCTCACAATTCGGCCTGAAGGCACTCCCTCCTCTGGACTAGGCCCATTCATTGGGCCTAATTCGGAGCGGAGTGCGCGGCTGGATGCCAGTGCAGTGCATCGGCTTTCAGTCGCGGCTACCCAGTTTTTGGATCAGAGCCTGAGGCAGCCTCTGCCTCAGGTTCTGATCCAAAAAAAAACCCATGTGAATTCACCCTAAAGGGTGATGGTCTTATTGAGTAATTGTCTTGTTCATGGTGTTTCTAGTAGACAAACTGCGCAGCCGTCTCATTGACCAGACAAATCACTTTTCATAGAGTTCTGGCTGATAATTAAAGGAATAGTCTGGGGAGTCTAGTACCAGTGAGTCTACCATACTCTGCCACATCTGCTTTAGCTTGCGCTAAACAGGCTGCTCATACTCCAAATACTGTACTGCACTTTCTAAAAGTACCTACCTTTTTATGTAGATTTAGCTCTAGTTAATAACTGTATATATGGTGATGTTAGACTAGCACCACTAGAACCAGGCCATCACTGAAACTTTGCTATCAAGGACTTGCTGCAGGAATTGTACTGCCCTACCAAAAAACTATTCTGCAGACCTATTCAGTAACCTGTGTGGTGAAGGGCTCTAAGTTTGCTGCCTTATTGATGGAATAAGCAAAAAATACAATAAATGCTGTACAGGGTTGGCTGACTATCCATAATTTTTTTTTTTTTTTTTTTTTTTTTTTTTTTCTTCAGATCTCACGGTTATAGCTTTATGCTTCAGTATAAATGCACACTATTTTGTCAACCACCTGTATTTCAAGTGCTAGTACTTTTCAGTCTTTTTATTCAGTGCCAATTATAACAGTATGTGCTTTTGTTGCTGCAAAGTGAACCTAAAAGGAAGGGAAGGGCTACCATTGAACCCTCAGTGAATATGCATGTTCGTAGGATCAAAGCAGGAGGAAATAAGTAAGAAACCAGACATGACAGATATATTCTACTGCAGACTATGCCACAAATCTGATTGTATTGCAAATGGTAAAATGACGTATGTGGACAGTCTTGTATGCAGTGGAATTTTAATCCATAATATACTCATTTTCTTTTTTTTTTCTTTTTTCCTGCATGCACCTTTGGGTGTTTGGTATGGGTTTCATAGTGTAAATCTGTCACAATTCTGCCATCTGAAGTCTCCATAGCTGCTAAAATCAGAGGGGTAGTTTAACTAATCCTGTTTTATATTTAGATCTAGTAAACCCAGACTAGATAGAATAAAAATCCAACAAATTTGTCACACTGGTTTATGCAGGGTCATCTTGGTTCACATGGAGAAATTTGACACTGATGCAGGAATTTGAAGCAGATTTTGGAAGCTGAATTTGATGCTCATTCTAGAGAGAGAGAAAAAACGGCTCCAAAATCTTCCTCCCATTTATTCCAATTTAGTTTCAGGCAGAATTCACATGAACAAGCAGGATGCTTCTTTTTTTCTGCTTACTGCCTCCAGTTGAAATGTGTGGGAGGTGGATTTCAGGCAGAAGGTGGAGCTGGTTTTCAGACAGAATCTGCCTCAAAATTCTTCTGTGTGAACCACCCCTTAGACACTGATTCATTGTGGATTTCATGTCCTTGCAGGAGTGTATATTAATGTACAACAGCTATGTGGTGGATGAGAAAGGAAAATTTCATCCACACACTGCAAAAAAAAAAAAAAATCTGCAGTGCAAATTGTCTTTAGCTGCAAGTTTTGAACACCAAGCATTTCAATTATTGCTACGTGTTCTGCCATGCTTGTCAACCTTTAACTGGGCCAGCCACCTGAAAATTGCAGATGACTGCCACTTTGCGACAAGTCAACTTCACACTAGCGCTTTGCATTCTCCTCTTCGGACCTGCTTGGGGACCTAAAGAACGGAATCCTAATCCGCTTAAATAGTGGTTACCTGCGGACCTGATAGACTGTCCCTCCTCTGTTTCTGCCTGAAAAATGCAGAGAGAAATGTCTCCTCTCTGCATTTTTTGAGCAGAATATGGGACAGAAACTTTCAACGAACACTAAGCGCTGGTGTGAACCTAGCCTTTGCTGATTTTTGCTGTGTTTTTTTTTTTTTTGCTGGTGGGTCTGTTTTTGAAATCCTTAAGCGGACCCAACCCATTTTGCCTTGGCTTTAGAAATTTTCTGTACAATTTGCCACTTTACAGTATTACTTTTTCCATCTATAAATTTCAGTTTGAGGCATTGTAGTACAAGTTCACTGTTGGACTTTGAGCAGGTATACAAAATCCAATCATATTGAGCTGGAGACGTTTTCTTATTCAATTTGTGGCTGAATTTTGTAAATCGGATATACCTTGGTGGATGTTACAAAGACATATACATGTTTACTTTGCAAAAGATTGTATTATTCTTCCTGGTTGTGGTGCATGTTCTGAATCTGCTGTCAGTTACACTGAAATACATATTTGTGTCTGGGATTTACTATTTTGTACACTGTCATTGGAAGTTTCAGTATGACCAAATGTTACAGATACTGGAATTTCTTTTCTGCTACGAGAAAGCAATATGAAGAAAGTTGACTACTGTAGTTCTGCAGTGCTGACGTTTAACTGTGAAATGTGGAGTTCTGTTTATATTGCAGTTTTTGTCTTTTTTTTATGGGAGGTTTTCGATAATGTTTGTTTAGGGTAATTGTAGTTTGTGTCTTTGCAATCATTCTGGCTTGTTGGAGTTCCATTACAATTGTAAAGGGAAATGAAGACGGCCTGATTAGTTCATTGTGTATTGCTACTCTCTCATGTTATGACTATGGGGTGTTTTTATTGTAAAACAAAGAGTCTACTTATGTGCTGATAAGGTATAAACCTACATTAAACTGTTAATTTTCTCTACTGAATAAAGAACCAAGGTGCATCCTCTTATGTATCATATGTGCAGGATGATCTTTGTAGTTGCTTCATACTCGTGGCCACCATTGCATCGGTCTTTGGTTTTTATTAGCTTACGTTGAGAACATTGATGTGCAATATTCCATAGCAAACAGTCCATGTTGGCTTTGAGTATATTTGACTGCTAATAGTTTGGTCTATTTGTTTCTACATCTTCTTCTGTTTCCTTAGTGGTGTTTAGGGCTTCTTGCATCTATAGCTATATAATGACTGAATGAGCTGCACGTACTTTAACTTTACTTTTCACTTACCTGTGTTAGTTGTTCACCCTTTTCCCAAATATATAGCATTCAATCTGGTTGAACTGATGATCTCATTCCTTTGTGTTTAAATCACAGAAAGGCTAAGACCCCATGTAGAAAAACACTCCCCCACCCCCCACTTTCTTTTTTCACAGAAAGTCCTCATGGTTTTCCTTTGCAGACTTTCTGCCCCTATTATACCTATATGAAAAACGCCAGCATTTCTGAAAGTATACACCGATGTCAACCGTGTGCCGCCCGTGCACCGACTGTACTTCTAAGGCCCCTTTCATTAAATGAATAGTTGCCTTGGAAGTAGGGCTGCAAACTAGAACAGGAATAGGACCTGTTCCAAATTTTGTGACCTGGACTGTCGGCCTGAACACATGACCGTGTAATTCACATAGAAATGAATGGATCAGTGTGCTATCTGGGAAAAACATGGATAGCACACTGATCTCGGCCACAGTCATCCGCAAAAGGCTAAGGCTAAGGTCACACATTATGAATAGGCTGCTTTTTTTTTTTTTACTTCCATTGCAGATTTTGCTACAGTTTTTAGTCTGGACTGGATTTAGCAGAAAAGAGAATTATAAGTGCTTCCTATGTATCTCATTCCTGTTGAAGCCACCCCCCTTGGTTTTGGCCCAAAGAAATGAAGCAAAATCTGCAACAAAAAAAGCAGCTTTTCCACAACATGATGCTTTAGCCTTAAGATGGCATTTTACAGTCACATTCTAACAAATCCCATCCACACATTGCAGAAGTATATGTGCAGCGCACATGCTGCGATTTCCAAAACTATTGCAGTTTTGGAAATCGCTGTATGTCAATTATACCAATGGAAATGCTGGCAGTTTCAATACAGGTATAATGTAAGTGGAAAGTCCACAGAGATAATCTGTGCGGATTTTCTGTGAACAGCACTGATTGAAAAACCGCCATGTGTTTCCTCTGTTTTTCCCACAGCATTGTGTTTTTTGCTGTGGCCTGCTACGTGGGACCTTAGCCTCAGGAGATTTCAATACCTAGACACACCCTGCTTATATAGAAGCTATGAATTTTGTTTTATGCAAGAAACACTAGCACTCCAGTAGAATAAATAGCCCATAGATATCAGGTAAACTAAAATATATTTGCACAAAAAAGTACCACAAGCAGTAAAAACACATTAGAATTATTTTATTTATTTTTTTTATTTTTTTTTTTGTGCCAACTAGCTAGATCAGTCTACAGAAGTCTGTGACATTTGTGTCTAAGTTCCCCCTCCAAGTAAAGGGTACCATTTATAAACTGGAAGATATACTTGTTGCCTGTAGCTTTCTGTAATCTATTTAAAAGGTCTGTCTCGTGAAAACCTTTCCTTTCTGGGCATATAGAGGTCATAAAGACACAATAGCAAGTCACTATCATAGAATTGCTCTGACAGATTAAGCTCAGCCAAGTATTACATGGTTGACCATTAATTTGAATGAGCACCAAATAATATTACATGTCCACTGTAGTGGCCATCTGCTACTTCTGTCAGCAAATCGGTGAAAACTGACTTTTTGATAAAGAGGTTGTTATGGCGAGAGGCCTACTTTAAGTTATGAGGCTTATCTGATCTTGACTTGCATGTGATTGGTGTTCCCTTGGCTGTAGTTTTCCATTAGTCTGTCTATAAAGGACAATCCATTTTATTTTTTTTATCTTTTGGGACAATTGTCTTATTGACCAGTTGTCAGGTAGTAATTACTGAACAAAATTTTTTTTAGAAGGCGTACCTTCAGTTATACACAACTTTTCATAAATGAATAATACAGGTGTACATAGACTTTGTATTATATCTTATTAAAGAAATAGGTTTTCTTCACTTTTCAGGCAGATTTACTTTCTCCATTTTAATCTATGAAGAGTTGGAGGTGGGATGGAATATACACTCAGAGGACTATTCACACAGAGGAAAATGGTGAGGAATCTGGTGTGGAATTTCAGCTAGCAGAACCCATTGAAGTCAATGGGGAGGCTTTTTTTCATTGCTGAAATTCCACACCATATTCCTCACCATTTTCCTCTGTATGAATGGACCCAAATAATTGCTGCGGTTACACTTTACTGCTGTTACACTCTGTTGTTCCTTTAATACGGCTAGGTTGTAGATTAGAGGCTATTGGTGCACAGAATGAAGCAATAAATCCGTCAGGAGAATCCTTCCCAACCCCTCCCTGCTCCATAGAGTGAGGCCGAGTATGGAGATGGATAATAATGTAGCAGTCAGATTGAAGATAAGGCACAGAACAGCTTAATAAGTGGAGACAGAAACAGATTACTTTAATAAGATGTATTACTACATTTTTTTAATTTAAATGCACAATTCATTTCTGAAAAGTTGTATATAAATGGACGCTTTAACAATACACCTATAGTCATTATTCAAATTCATATTCATTCATTATGCAAATCTTCAGCTTATTAGCCTGATGGACAGATGGCAACCTCAGTTTTCTGGAATGTTTATAATGAATGAGAGTGGCAGTACACACCCTGCATTTCTTGAAAATTCAAGAGAGAATTGTATATATATTTTTGACATTTGTCTTATGTATAGAAATGTTTAGTTTTTACTAAACTGTAAATCCGAGCAGTTATTATTTCTTGTACCAGACTACATTAGAATGATGTTAAAATTTCTATGTCTAAAGTCTGAGAGTCTATTTTTTTGAAGTTGTGAATAATTCTAATAACAAACTTGTATGTAAGGAGATTAACATACCCTGTACATTTTTTAAATGATCTTTATTGTTTAACAAAAAGATGAAGAAAGTCTTGTAAAAAAAAAAAAAAATAAATAAAACCTCATTTTGTTGAAAATGATAGAAAATTGTCTTTTTTTTTTTTGGCAGTGGGGGAGTGATAAAGAATTATTCTTTATATGACTAAGGCCCAACTGTCTTTGGAGTAATTCTACGTTATTATATGTGACTGTAATTTTCATTCAGACATAAACTGACTCTTGTTGCTTATCCACCTCAAAGTAAAGTTGTAAAACAGTCTTGGAACTGAAATTCACCTATGGCGATAACAGTGGGTACAAACACAGTTGCCCGGTACTTAGATACCTCCATGACTACCAATAGAGCCAAAAAGTGTACCAGTACAGCAGTAAATGGGTAAAGCAAGGAAATGGGAATTCGCCATTAGATGAAGATGGTGATGGTTTAAATGGATGACTGTGGTGGCCATCAGGTAACAGCAGAACGTTATCTGACCCTAGCCGTCTCTCCCTGTATCTGTTCCTAAACACTAGCCAAAACACCAGACACTACTAACCCTCACTGTCTCTAAAATATCTGTAGTGTCACACTAATCCTCAACACTGACCTTGAATACAACTAGCAATAGAGCCTTGGAACAATAACCTATAACTGAATAAAGACACAAGACAAGCAGATGCCAACGGGGACACATAGAAGTAGTAAAATGCTCAAACTCTACAGCAGTAAGTCACAAGAAACGGACTGGACAACGTACCAAATACAAGTAAAGGATTACTGGAAAAACCACACAAGCTACTCTAAATATGTTCAGCGATACACTGCAGAATATAAAGAGAGACCTAAGCAATAAGGTAGGTACATCAACCTAAGGATCCTGTGCACAATCTGCTGCTATTACTTCAGCGGCCAGAGACTTGTATAGCAAGTATCCTAAATTAATAGGTAGGAGATGACTCGGAACAATTTCTGTTGATGGTAATAGAAAATGACTAAAAATAAAATGCACACAGTAAAAAGGTAGAATGTGTTATTTACCTGGTCCACATGGAAGAATATCAGAAATTATTTACAATATTTTCCCAAGTATTGGTGGTTAATGTTCCTTAGAAGAAGTGGTCTTTTGGCTACATAGAAAAAAAATTTGCTGGCATACTGCATTACATTTAACTGTGTCCTGCTCGTTTGCCTAGACCCAGTCTATAGTCACATGCAAGTATTACCTGAAACCCATTTGCAAATTCCTAAAACTGCACCACCACACATTCTATTCACATTCCATTATATTCTAGAATACAGCTGTAGCATGCTGTCTAGTCCTTGTCTCAGAATGTTTCTGCCCTATCACTAACTTGGTGACTGGATATCATCTTGGAGTAGGACCGTCATGGCTCAGTGATACATGCTGAATTGACTGTAAGATAATTGATAACGAGAAACCTACAGTAACCTTGAGAAGGTGGGACCAGGAAGGGATGATGCGGAGTTATGTACCTCTGCAACTAGATGTTATCACAGTTACCAGATACATATGTATAATAATAGACTGGGTAGTTTTCTAATCTAAATGGTGTGCTTGGTTTTAACTTTTTTTTTTTTCATGAGTTATTTACAAATTTCTGACCACTTTTATAAAATGTGTTCAAAGTGCTGCCCATTGTGTTGGATTGTCAATGCAACCCTCTTCTCCCACTCTTGATACCCCCAATAGCAACACCGCAGAAGAAATGCTAGCACAAACTTCCAGTATTCTTTGTTTCAGGTGCTGCACATCTCGTATCTTCAAAGCATAGACGATTGCCTTCAGATGACCCCAAAGATAAAAGTCTAAGGGGGTCAGAACAGGAGACCTTGGTGGCCATTCAACTGGCCCACGATGACCAATCCACTTTCCAGGAAATTGTTCATCTAGGAATGCTCGGACCTGACACCCATAATGTGGCGGTGCACCATCTTACTGGAAAAACTCAGGGAACGTGCCAACCTCAGTGCCTATAGAGGGAAACACATCGTCATGTAGCAACTTCAGATATCCAGTGGCATTGAGGTTTCTATTGATGAAGAATGTGGATTAGTGTCACAGCAGTAGCGGTGGTTTTGTTTGTTAACTTCACCATACACAAAAAAGTTTGCCTCATCACTGAACATAATGTTCTGTGTAAACTGAGAGTCCTGTTCCAATTTTTGTTTTGCCCATTCTGCAAATTCAGTGCGCTGATCTGGGTCATCCTTGTTGAGATGCTGCAGAAGCTGGAGTTTGTAAGGGCGCCATTTGTGAGTAGCTAATATCCACCGAAGGGATGTTGAACTGATGCCACTCCCCAGTGGCATGTGACGAGTGCTACTCTGTGGGCTCTTGCTGAATGAAGCTAGGACAGCCACTGATGTTTCTTCATTAGTGACAGTTTTCATGCGTCCACATTTTAGAAAATCCAACTCTAAACCAGTTTCACGAAATTTGGCAAGCAGTTTGATAACTGTTGCATGGGAGATGGGTAGTCTCATAGGGTGTCTTGTATTGAAATCTGCTGCAATGACCCAGGTACTGCGTTCGCCAGAAATCAACACAATTTCTATCCACTCCTCACGTGTTAACCTCTGCGACATGTCAATGGCTGTAAACAAAGAGAAAATTGTTAATAATTCATAAAAGAATAAAGTTACATTAAAACCAAGCACGCCATTGTTTTTCTTGTGAAATTCTCAATAAGTTTAATGTGTCACATGATACTCTGCCCATTGAAAAAATGTAAGTTGGATCCAAAATAGCCGAGATCAAAATGGCTACTATGGTCACCACCTGTCTTGAAAAGTTTTCCCCCTCCCATATGCTAATTTGCCACAAACAGGAAGTTATCACCAACCATTCCTATTTTATTTCGGTGTATCCATATAAATGGCCCACCCTGTATAGTAAAGTTCTTGTTATAGGGCATGCAGGTTCTGCATTCTGCTGCTTTTTCATAGTTTTTTCTGTGTACCTTACAGCACCAGGCTCAGAGACAAACAAGCAACAAATCATTTGTAGATTACAATATGAGCAGTGACCAAAAAGTGCTGAAATTGGGTAATTTATACATCTGATCTGCCTATGTGGAGAATCCCCTGGACTGATTTAAGCATAAAATAGATAACGTGCAGATTGGTAGGGGACTGACCATTTAGGTCACCACTGATTCAGATGACAGTAGATTTTTGTCCTGTTCTGTATGGAGAGGTTGTCAGACAGCTCCATTAATTTAAATGGGGTTGCTAAAAATGGCTGAAGTACAGCTTCCGCTACCTCCGGCGCTCCTATCGAAATTAAGTCTTGTTCTCTTGATCTGTGGGGGTCTGAGTGGTCTGAGGATCTGCAAAGGGGATAACTTGCTTTGATGGGAAAACTATTTCAGGCTAAGGCCCCATGTAGCGGGCTGAAGCCAAAAAGCACTGCAGGAAAAAGCTCAGCAGAAACACTTCACCGGTTTTCCTGCAGCGATCTTCACAGTGTGTAGTTTTTTTTTCCTCTGTAGAATTTCCACTTCAGTTATACCTATGGAAATGTTGGCGATTTCCGTAGGTATAATTGACATACTGTGATTTGAAAAAGCGCAAGTGTTTTTCAAATCGCATCATTTTCACTGGTCACTGTGGATGCACAACAGTGTGTGGATGGGATGTGCCAGAATCCAAATCCTATCCATCTTGCAGTTAATGTAACATGATGTGGTGTTTACTGCCGTCGCCAAGTTGCAGCATTTACACCTTAAGGGAGCCTTCACACGATGTAATGCTACGCTCATTCTGATCATAAAAACACGTTCAGAATGAGCGCGTAAAAAGCAGCTCCCATTGACTTGAATGGGAGCCGGCATACGTGCGCTCCCCATTGAAATCAATGGGAGGCTTCCCCCCCCCCCCCCCCAATGTTTTCAATGTATTGCGCGCGTATGCCGGCTCCCATTCAAGTCAATGGGAGCTGCTTTTTACGCGCTCATTTTATGATCAGAATGAGCGCAGCGTTACATCGTGTGAAGGCTTCCTAAGGCTGAGGTCCCAGGTTATGGAAACGCAACTTTTTTTTTTTGCACATTTTGCTGTGCTTTTTTTGAGCCAAAGCCAGGAATGGGTTTAGCATAAATGCTTCCTATATATTTCTGATTCCTTTTGTAGACAATCTTGGCTTTGGCTCAAAGAAAAAAAAAAAATCTACAACACAAAAAGAGGCTGTATTTCCACAACGTGGGACCTCAGCTTAAATAAAATAAGATAATCCTTTAATAGTCCCACAATGGGGAAATTTCAGTGGTACAGTTTCATAGATGGTACAGTAGTATATAACAAGAGAGAAAAACACATACAAGCTCATGGCAGATAGAGAAATCCTAGGAATCATAGCAACTAAAAAAGAAAGAAACCAAGACACACTGCAGGATCATTTAGTTCTCTGTGCGGAGTGATGTTAATAATACAGCCCGACCGTGGTTGGAGGACACGAGGAGGGGTCACAGCATGTAAATATAACAGGCCGAAACTTTTTTTTTTTTTTTTTTTTTTTTTCAGAGGTGGGGGACATATGCAGCTATCACAATAACATGTGGTAGTTCTTTGGTAGGTAGTGAGATCTCATGCTCACAGCTGATAGTTCGGTATCTTGCATCAGCGCTATTTTCCTTAATCACAAAAATGCCCCAAATGTCCTTCATCACAAGCCCTCCTCCTTTCTTCTTACCACTTTGTTCTTCTGCCCAAAGAAGTCCAAAGCCATCCAGGTAGACAGGGTGCTGCTCTCTTGCCAAGCTTCCATAAACTTATGGGGTAGGTGAGTGATGGTAGGTTCCCAGGCTGTAACAGAGTCCCACGTGTCCACACTAAATGAAAGAAATACCAGTCAGCTGTAGGCATCTTCACACATCAGCAATAGACGCCAAAAATCATCTCCTTGAAAGAAGAAGTCCGCACTTCCATGCAGGTTTCTCCTCCAGCTTTGTCTGCCTCATGGTGACCATGCTGTCCTTAGCTCATGGGGGATGGTAACAGGCACATGTCCACACAGGAAATTCCAGCTCATCAGATCTTGAGTCTTGTCCATGCTTTAACAATAGAAACAAAAGGAAAAAAATTCTCCAAAGGGATTTATAGTTGCTAATTCATAGTGCGAGTCTGCTTGGGTAGAGGATTCTTGAAGATACAGACAAAAAGAGTGAAAAGGAAAGATAAAGGTTGCTCTCAGCTTGGAGCTCTGTATCGAGGCTGCCACGCATGCGGCGCCATCTTGGGAAAAAAAAAATGTCATACTGCATTTACCCTGTGATGCCTGTCCTATAAAACATAACACAATCCAGTCTATTTCCACCTTTGCTAATAACAGATTTATACCAAATTATTGAAATTTGTGTGCTACTGGAGGTTATTAAAATGCTTATTGAGCTGCCTCACATACCCTGGGAAATGCCTATTTACTTCCATATTATGTGCTTAAAACCATAAACCCATACAGCAATAGACCAAGCCCTTGTGCCTCACTATGATGTACTACCAGAAATTCAATGAAAAAACAAGCAAAGGAACCTCTCAATTATTATGTCCATATGTCAGACCTATGACTTGCAGCAGCGGCGTAACTAGGAATGGTGCCCCCCCCCCCCCCGACCGACACCGACGACCTCGACTGACCCCCTCCTCCGCATTCTTGCGCGCTCTATTATGTCCCTCAGTGGCCCCTGCACACAGTATTATGTCCCTCAGTGGCCCCTGCACACAGTATTATGTCCCTCAGTGGCCCCTGCACACAGTATTGTACCCCATAGTGGCCCCTGCACACAGTATTATGTCCCACTGTGGACATCCATAAACAATTATTATACTCTGAGGTCTTTTCAGACCCCAGAGTATAATAATCGGAGACCTGAGGGAATAAAAACATAAAAAACTGCTGTTTCTTACCTGTCCCCGGCTCCTATGCTGTCGGCATCCGCTGTCGGCCTTCTTCAATGACGTCGGACGTCACATGACCCAGGACGCAGGCCGGGGTCATAGGACGTCAGAGATGTCAGACAACTAGGCCTGAGGCCTGCCCGAATTGTGGAGAGGTAAGTAACAATGTTTTTTATGTTTCTTACCTCTCCCGGGCCTCCGAGTATAATGATAGTCTTTGTGGGGCCCGCGGTGTCACTTACCGATCCCAGCCCAGCCAGGATGGGTAAGTAAATAGGGCCCGTTACCAGCTGGAGTAACTCCAGCTTTAACGGCCTATTAAAAAAAAACAAAAAAAAAAACGCAGCGGTAATGGCTGTCACCGGGCCCCCTAATGTCCCAGGCCCTGTGGCAGCCGCTTCCACTGCTACCACAGTAGTTACACTCCTGACTTGCAGGTACCATAAGAACAGTAGCTGTTAGAGCCCATTCACACAGAATAACGTGCCGCGTGACCTGGCACGCATACGCTCCCATTGATCCACGCGTTTACGATCCACGCACCCATTGAAATCAATGGGCGCGTATACGGCCCGCAAAATCTCACACGGCGTATACGTGCCAGGTCACGCGGCACGTTACTCCGTGTGAATGCACCCTTAAGCTGCTTTAGCAAACTACAAGCAGTGCAGAAATTTTAGGATTATGCATCTGACCAAAATATCTTTACAGTCTGATTGACACCTAAATGCAAATTTAAAGAGGACCTTTCATCAGATTGGGCACAGGCAGTTCTATATACTGCTGGAAAGCTGAAAGTGTGCTGAATTCAGCGCCTTTCGGCTTTCCCGATCTGTGCCCTGGGTAAAGCGCTATCCGTCCCGGTACCATAGCGCTTTACAGTCAGAAGGGCCCTCCCTCTTCTCACACAGCTCGTCCATAGACGAGTATTATCAGGAGGTGAGGGGGAGTTCCTCCCCGTTCCACACTACAGCGTGATAGGCGCTGCTGGGCAGAAGGGCATCCCTGGCTAAGTGTCAGAAACGCCCTTCTGACTGTAAAGCGCTACGGTACCGGCACTGATAGCGCTTTACCCGGGGCACAGATCGGGAAAGCCGACAGTGCGCTGAATTCAGTGCACTGTCAGCTTTCCAGCAGTATATGGAACTGCCTGTGCCCAATCTGATGAAAGGTCCTCTTTAACAAAAGGATTAAAAAAAAAAAATTAAAGCTAAAAAAACACGGCAGTTGGACTGAACATCATCTTTATAAAATCTATGGAAAGTAGTGAAAAATAACTGAGGCCTTACCTGGGATTTCAGCCTTACAATATAAACACAGTACCTCAACCTTAATAGATCTATCCCACTGTGTTTATCTTGTCTGACTGTTGTAGGTAACAGCATTGATGCATAAATCCTAAATATAAAACATAACTTCTAATAAATTATTATTAAAAAAAATCTCATAAATCCAGCACAAGTATATAACAATACTTCCTTCACTGTAAATGTGATATAATAAAATTACCCAAAGAAGGTGCATATACAGTACATTCAGAACAGTTCAATCTTCACCCACAAGCAGGAGAAAAAAACCTCATAAATTCTGCGGTAGTTTTTTCATACACACACCACATATAATCTGTATGTGTGTGTTTGTGGATAGATAGATAGATAGATAGATAGATAGATAGATAGATAGATAGATAGATAGATAGATAGATAGATAGATAGATAGATAGATAGATGGTAAGAAACTGGTTTAATCTTACAAATCTGTCGCTTCTCAGGTAAGGAATCAGAGACATGAGGCAGAAGGTCTATTCAGTTTCATTGAAACACCCTATAATGCCCCTCAGAGATGTTGCCTTAGCCCCCAGCGGACTTCCACCCTAACAAGGGCAGTACCATAAAGCTATCCCTTAATCTCCCTAAATTTTGTGGCTGGCTAGGCCGCTCTTCAGGGAACCTTCATCCAACTAACTAAAGTATGGTCAAATCTTGTATCCACAGTGGTGGGAACCTCTTTCCTAGGCTCTAACAGGAGGGTAAATGTAGTGTATTTTAGTAACATGTTATCCCCACCAATCACATGACTTGGGGTGTTTTGCACCCCAGTTCGACTAGAACAGCTGGTCAGAAATGTATGCTGATGCTCCATGGATTTCAAAGGAAACTGCCATAGATAGCTGAGCGCTGCTATTCAGCTACCTCCAGAGGTACAATGAAACCAATAGATTCTACTTTTTTTTTTTTAAATGTAGATTGGGAGCCCCATATAGGGATCACAATGTTCATTTTTTTTTTCTCCTATCAGTATGTCATTTTGTAGAATTGGAGGAAATCCACGCAAACACGGAGAAAACATACAAACTCCTTTCAGATGTTGTTCCTGGCGGGATTCAAACCCAGGACTTCAGTGCTGCAAGTATGCAACACTAACCACTGGGTCACCGTGTTGCCCCTGGCAGAGCACATCTTTGACCTGCCACATTGTTCAGACTAGGATACAAAACACCCCTGTTCTCATGATCAGTGGGTGTCCCACCAGTTGAACCACCACTGATCAGGAGATTTGATATGGGGTGAATTGTTGATACCAGAATACCGCATTAAGCTATATCATTTTCTGTATACAATCATTTTGCAAGTATAGGGACACCTAACCTTCCTACCCTTCCAATATTGACCATTGCACAATTCTAGATCTGGTACTAGTCACAGTATTTATTAAGAAAACCTAGATGAGTAGATGTTGGGAGTGCAAAGATGTGGGGTGCAAGCCACAGTTAGAGGAAAGGAGGTAACTATATATCTATATGTTTATAATGTTATGTACATGAAGCTCAGTATAATTGTACAGTGATATAGTTGTACAGTATATCACACAATCTAGAATGCGTTATTGTATATGGGAGGGGGGGTTTGGGCACAAAACTCAATCTTTGCCCTGGGTGAAGGAGTCTAACTACAGGTCTGGAAAGAGCATTGGTATGATGTTCCAACTCATTCTGGGAACCTTTCATACGTGTTTAGTGAGTCTTTTTAGTATTCTTTGTAAAGCTACCTTAGGAATAATGTATTATTTAATTGCTTTAAGCAGCAATCAGTAATCCGAGCACTTAACTGGGTATGAATTTGTAATCTATATTCTGTAGCGTATGCATGTATAATATATACCAGGGAGACACTTTCACAGTCACGGATGATTTATGTTTATATGAATTTGTTTAAAGGTATTAACAATGCTTTTTCATACCCTATTACTGCCTTTTCTGTGCAATTCATCACTATAATAAGCACCTCAAAAGATTTGTAGCTCACTAGTAAAATATAAAGTTCTGCCACTAGATGGAAGTATTTACAAAGAAAAACCAAGCGCAGTCCTTGGGGTTGCTCAGTCTCATCATAAAAGCATAAAGCTATTTTCTGAATTAGCCGTGTTCCATTAGCAGCTAATTTTATTTGGACATCAGGCCTGGTGTATTTGTTCACATTAAAAGTGTATAAAACTATTTAAAGAGTTGGAACAAGCATTTCAGAATGATAACAAAAGAGTATATCTATTCATGGGAAATTTCCGGGGCTGACTCGCTGCTATGAGAACACACAGTACTTAGATGATACAAGGATGCCCATGAACATTAAAAGGCTGAGGCCACATGTTGTTGAAGCACAACAGAAAAAATGTTTCATTTTACAATATGATTAAAGTAAATTCTGTGAAACATATTGGCATAGTTGAATTTGACATTTCCACTGCGTTTTGTTTTGTTTTTTTACTGTGTTTCATTATGGCCAGCTTCACATTGGTGGATTCTGTTCGCGAAATACAGACCAGATATCAGCCTTATTTCCTGGACTGAACACCATGCATAGTAGTCCTTGCCTTGCTGTGGGACTACTGTCCTGAACTGAAACCGGCTGAATCTGCAGCGCACAAAGGGAACAAATTTGCTATCAGCTATAATTTGCAACTTGACAAAAGCAATATCATCCATTATTGAGTCCCACCAAAATGGTCTAGTCACTGATTTAGTATAGAACAGAGACTGGCTACAAGCGCACTAGATACACGTGATGTGAAGCAGCTCACACAGGCAGAGGGCGGGAGAAGGCAGTGCAAGGCCAGTCCACACTAAGGGAATAAGGCTAGGTTCACACCTGCGCCCAGTCTCTGCCTGGGGATTCCGTTCCCCATTCTGCTTTAAAAATGCAGAAAGAAAAGTCCTGCAAGCAGCGCTTTTCTCTCCACATTTTCTGTCCTTTTCGGGTGGAAACCCGGTGTACCCCAATTATAGTTTCTTGGCTCCATAGATTTGAGAAGGTAACTACTTTTTTAAGTGGAATAGGTTTACATTTGGGGAGTCCCCAAACTAACCCCCTGAACGCAGGTGTGAACCTAGCATAAGTTGGTGCAGCATCCCAGAGTGCCACTGCTTCATGTGTTTGTCTATTGTGACTCTGGGTTACAGCATGTTGGTGTGTCCCGTCCTTCATGTTATATGTCATGGTGTGCAGCTGTCTCTTTGTTATTCCCCCTTCACTGTTCAAACGCTTGCCTTGGTTCAGCCCTGGCCAATCACAGGCCGCTGGGTGGGGTTGTAGGAGGATTGTCTCCATGGCGACTCTTGGACCAGAGTTCAGTTAGTTCCAATCTAGACTTTGTACAGTCAAAGTGCAGAATGTTCCTCCCCCCCAGCTGGTGGACTTTGGGCCATCGGTCAGTCATTACAGCCTCTGGGTGGACCATTTTCTGCCCCAGGCTCATCCAGAGACAGCCCGGAGACAGGAGAGTACTTTGTCAAGACATTGCATTCTGTGCCAACGGGAGCAGTGGAGGATCCTGACAGGAGGAGCTTGTTCAGGCCTAAGCAGAAGGTAACCAGATCCCTGTCAGGACTCCCTGCTCCACTGGCTATACCCAACATCCTAGATTGGCATGAAAGGAGGAGTAGTTGTGGACTTTATCACAGAGCCTGTAACATCCACCTAAAACTAAGGCACGGGGATTGGACTGTGGACTACTACCTCCATCTACTGTTGTGTTCACTACAGTTAAGCTAATAAGCTGTTACCTGGTTTGACTGCATCACCTGGACTCCTGAGTGGTGCCTGCTTCACCATCAAGGACCTTCCAAACACCACCACAACAGCTCAGAGAGGAGAGGTCCCTTCTTCAACTCAACTAGAAGTGCCCCGGGGGAATACTACTACCACCACCACCACCATCTGGTAGAGCTGCAGGACCCCCTTTGAATGTGTCCGGCCCTGGAGTGGGATTAGGGTGTATGTGGAGTATGCTCTGCATAGTAGGTGGCACAACATCCACCACTATAATTCCCATCGTCCGGTCTCCTCCACTGGTTTGCAGCAATAGTGCCAGACCAGGAGGGTGAGGTGCAGAATATAAGAATTATATGTGACATCATTGCTAGTGATCACATGACTGCAACGGAAAAGGGACAAACTGGGCCACTCTTGCAATAACAATGTATTACAAATTTGCTTGAACTGACAAGTATGTGTCGTGGCTTTGTTGACAAAACGGTAGCGTTTTGGACAAAACCTTTAATTATTAATATTGTTGGGTCAAAGCTGACCCCACACTAAAAGTCTAGGTAATGCAAGGTTCACACCTGTGTTCATGTTTCTATTTGGGAGTCTGTTTACAAAAGTGGTTACTTGTGTACCCCATAGACTATAATGGGGTCCGCGGGGTTTCCATGCAAAAAAAGCAAAAAATGCATAGAGAAAAACTCCGCATTTTTCAAGCAGAATGGGGAAAGGAATCCCCAGCGGAATCTAGCCTTAACTGTCTGGCATGGATCCAAGAACCTCCATCTTTAGACAATGCTGTCCATTGTGTGAAGAAGAAACATTTTGCCATTTTAGAGTTACGCTTCTGTTTGAGTTTATGTTCTGTGAGAGAAATTTCACTTCCAACGTTAATCTGATACTGCTCAGTTTCTTGGCAGAGATTTTGGTCCCTGGTTAACATTCCTGACACTAATCATATCTTTTGCTTCAGTTCATACTTTAGCTGCTTCCCCTCCCCCTCTCTTCCAGACTTGTATTATCTGTTTTCTCAATTCTTAAAGGAAGACTAAACCTGCAGTAGGAATAAATGACAACTAAGTACCGTATTTTTCGGACTATAAGACGCACTTTTTTCCCCCCAAATTTCGGAGGAAAATGAGGGTGCGTCTTATAGTCTGAATGTGGGTTTGCAGCATGGCCGCGCTACTGCCACCGCTGGTTTTCTTCAGCGGCAGTAGCGCGGCAATCCGCAGGCCCCGGCAGCTAAGACAGTCCCCGGCATCTGCTGTAATAGACCGGCGGATGCCGGGGAGTGTCTTAGCTGCCGGGGCCTGCAGATTGCCGCGCTACTGCCACCGCTGGTTTTCTTCAGCGGCAGGAGTGTGACAATACTGCAGGCCCCGGCAGCTAAGACACTCCCCGGCATCCGCCGGTCTATTACAGCAGATGCCGGGGACTGTCTTAGCTGCCGGGGCCTGCGGATTGCCGCGCTACTGCCGCTGAAGAAAACCAGCGGTGGCAGTAGCACGGCCATGCTGCAAACCCACTGCTCCTCCGCAGGTCCCGGTAGTCAGTTAGCCCCCCCCCCCGGCCTCATACCTTTAGTGATGCAGGCCGGCTCCTGCACGGCGAGGCCGCAGGAGCCGACCTGTTCCGATGACAGCCGGGAGCCTAATGAAGGCTCCCAGGCCTGTCATAGATATATATTACTATCGCGGCTGGTCTATGACCCTCCGCGATAGTAATGTATAGAATCTCCCATAGACGGCAATACACTTGTATTGCCGTCTATGGGACTTGCAATCAAATGATTGCAGGTTCAAGCCCCCTAGGCGGGGGATATTAAAATAGTAAAAAAAAAAACAAAAAAAAAAACACTTAAAAAAAATATAATAAAAAATAAAATAAATAAAAGTTCACCTCCTTTCCCTAGAATACATATAAAAGTATAACATTACTGTGAAACATATACATTAGGTATCCCTGTGTCTGAAAATGCCCGGTCTACACCTGGCCCCACAAAAAAAAACGCCCTATACATCCCCGTACAGCTGCAGGGTCACCTGTCAATGTGGCCTTGCAGCTGTTCCAAAACTACAACTCCCATATATTAAATATTTTACCATTTTTTGCCTGAAAATTTTTTTTCCCTATTTTTCTCCTCTAAAACCTGGGTGCGTCTTATAGTCCGAAAAATACGGTAGAAAGCAAACATACAGATGTGTGTTAGGGTGAAGGAGTTTCTGCAACTCTCAAAACGATAGATAGCTGGCAGAGAACAAAAAGAGGTTACCTGTTTCTAATATCCTCTTGGTTCAGATGAGGACTAACTGAGGGGTTGGCCTATAACATTACATGTCTGGAATCACAGACAAAGCAGTGTAGAGCCTACTATAGCAAGCCAGTCCTGGGCAAGAAACTGGTGTCATCTGAAGTCTGGGAGAAAGATGGGGGGAGGGGAAGGTTTTCTGCGACACTTCAGATTATCATATTGAGCTATATTATGTATGATTTCCTTGTTTTACTTAGGATGGTGTGCACAAGTAGAAGCCAGATGTTTGCTATTATTATACATCATTAAATGGATGGCTTGTACTATGGATAGACTGGATAATTGGCTGTAAAGCTAGCAGCTGTCTTACACTTGGTTCACACTAGCTATCCGTTGTTCTGGTCTGACAGAGGTTCAGAACAATGGACAAGTGGACCACTACAATAGTGGCTACATAAGGAACTCGATGCACCCCATTGACTATAATGGAGTCTGAACAGGTATCTGTTCTTTTTAAACCGAAAGCGGCAGATGAAAAAGCAGTGTGTGTGTGAGGCCCAGTTCACATCTGCGATCGGACCATTCCATTACATCTGCATGAAATATGCAAAGAGAAAAGTGCTGCTTGCATTTTTCCCCATTTTTCGTGGGGAAACCACACATTATAGCCTATGTGGTCCACGGGTTTCCGTAGGTCACTGCTTTTTTATGTGGATAGGTTTCCGTTCAGGGGATCCCCAAGCAGACTCCACGAACGGAAACCAGAACACAGATGTGAACCGGGCCTGAAACTTTTTTATCTGTTAATTTCATGTGGGCACCGCTACAGATGTGAACAATGGAAACACAACCTGAACCTCACACAAATGTCTCCACATCTTTGGCAAATAAGTTGATAATTTTATTTCTATGGTTCCTTTGCTACGGTCATCATAGACCAGCGGTTCTCAACCTGTGGGTCGCGACCCTGGCGGAGGTCGAACGACCAAAACACAGGGGTCGCCTAAAGCATACCTCCCAACCGTCCCGGTCAGTGGGAGGTATGTCCCGGTTTCAACTTATCGCCGCCCGGAGGACGCCGATGAGTTGAACACACAAGCGATTAAAGCAGGAGCTGTCACAGCTCAGCTCCTGCTTTAACGCTGCTCTGCGGCTTCTGTATGTGTAGCTGCGATGTGATGATGTCACATCGCGCCTACAACTATATGAGTGAGCGAGACTGCGGAGGAAGCGGCGGGGGAGCGTTGGAAGGTGAGTGTAAGTGGTTCTTTTTGTTTTAAACATTAAGGTGGAACATAATGAAGGGGCAGATAAAGGGGGGGACGGCATGACACTGGGGACAGAGATGGAGGGACATGAAACTGGGGACAGAGATGGGGGGGACATGAAACTGTGGGCAGATGAAAGGGGGTTACGGCATGACACTGGGGGCAGAGATGGGGGGACATGAAACTGGGGGCAGAGATGGAGGGGGGGACATGAAACTGGGGGCATATGAAGGAGTTATATGAAACTGGTTGGAGAGATGGTGAGGGGACATATAATGTACAGGTGACTGTAGGAGGATTATACTGTGTGGGAGCACATGAAAAATGAATGAGAATGGGCAGAGTCAACATTAAAATGGGTGAAGCTAAATCCGCCACGGCGCGCTGAGCGCGCCTCATATTTTGTCCCTCGTTCTAATCTTCAAAACTTGGGAGGTATGCTTAAAGCCATCAGAAAATACATATTTCGGATGGCTTTAGCCACTCAGAAGCCGCGCTACTGTCTGTAGCAACGCTATTCAGCTGGAACGCACACCGTTATGGACTCACATTCCAAAGTGAATTGGGTCACCGCAACATGAGGAACTGTATTGCAGGGTCAAGGCATTAGAAAGGTTGAGAACCACTGTCATAGACAGAAGTCACAATGGTATACTCTGCCCTTCCAGCCTTGTTCCATGTATAACACAACACTGAATGGAACTACAGGAGTTTGTCAGGACATATTGTAATTTCTGCCTGATCTGAACAAGGGGCGTTTGCTGACAATTCTCCTCCACTCACAACGCAAAGTGAATATTAGAGACCAATACTTTTATTTCTTATATCAGACAAATACATACAATTTGTTAGGAGTTGTATTGGATTGAGGCCGCAGTAGTTATCCCAAAAGGTAAAGTACAGGTAAAGTATTGTGAATAATCTTCCTAAAGACTTATTTCACATAATAGTCTTATTATCTGCCGAGGAAATATTGCTCCTTGAGATACTGTATTATTAATGTGAAGCTACTTTTCATGTAAGTGTGTGCTAAATGTTCCTATTCTGCAGTAAATGGAAGGTGTCAGTATGATACAGCTCAACATCAATGTTTCATTTCCCAGCTCTTCTGATATAACCATGATAAATTTGTTAATAGAAAAAAAGGTTTGATATAGAAGTAACACTTCACTAGGTTTCCCTGTGTTTTCCTGACTAATGGCCACTATTTTCTTCTGCTCCTATGGTGTGCGAACAAAGACAACTTTACTTAAGTCAGTTGTGCGTTGACTTGTGCAAATCTTCTTCGAGAAATAATCCAGGGTGGAATTGTCTAGGTTTCTTTAAAGTAGAATAAATGGATGTTTCATCATTAAGACATAGTACTGTTGTGCTCTGCTATCCATTAAGGTGAGTATATCGTAAAAATGTTTTTTTCCAAAGACACATTACTACAAAGCTTTTTTCCAATAATATATTGTATGAAGTGACAGAGCATTTTTGAAAGGAGTACAAATAATTGTCTTCCCCTGTAAAGACAAGCCATTATTTATTTAAAGATGGAGGCAGCCCCTCTCTTATCTTATCCCTCTGTCCTAGACTGCTGTATTATATGTGGCTATCAATCTATCTGCAGTGATCTGTTTCCCATTTCTTCTAGAATGATTACATCTTGAGATCTTCATATCTAAACATGGCAAAGGCTTTCCTGAGATTTAATTACAGGTCAGAAATGTCCGACATTGGCTTCTTTCTTTTGCTCCATTGTTAAAAACATGCATGCTTGGCATATTTATGGTGTTGACAAGGTGAAATCTATCTCATGTGCACAGTATGGACATGTTAAGGTGACCGTACACATTTGTCTTGTCTAATTTAATGAAAAATCAACTGACTGCAGAACTGAGAAATAAGGTGTTAAAAATTTTCATCCGTTAGTCCAGGGGTGTAACTACTGAGGTAGCAGCAGTAGCAGCTGCCACAGGGCCCGGGACATTAGGGGGCCCTTTTTTAAATAGTCAGTTACCTGCTGGAGTTATTCCAGCAGGAAACGGGTCCTATTTACTTACCGATCCTGGCTCCTGATCACGGCCCCCGGTGCTGCTTCTTCTGCGGAGGCTGTGAGCAGAAGCTGGGGATCGAAGCCCACAAACATTATCACTATACTCGGGGGCCTTTTCAGACCCCCGAGTATAATGTTTGGAGGGCTAGGAGAGGTGAAGGAACACAAAAAATCCTGTTACTTACCTTTCCTTTGCTCTGGCAGGCTTTGGGACTACTTGGCGATGTTACAGACGTCACATGGCCCAGGTCAGCATCATTATGTGTCACAACGCCGGCCTGAGTCAGGTGAAGTCTGGTTCATCATTGAAGATGGCCGACATCACTGAGGAGTGCGCCGGAACCCAGGGAGAGGTAAATAACAATGTTTTTTATGTTCGAAAAGACCTCACAGTAATAATTGTTCATGGGTGGTCCACAATAGGACACAAAACTGTGTGCAGGGGCCACTATGCGGCATCATACTGTGTGCAGGGGCCACTATGGGAATAATATTGTGTGCAGGGGCCAATATGGGGAATAATACTGTGTGCAGGGTCCACTATGCCATAGTGGCCCTTGCACACAGTATAGTATGATTCCTCCTAGTGGCCCCTGCACACAGTATCATGTACCATAGTGTCCCCTGCACACAGTATTATTCCCCATAGTGACTATGAGGAATAATACTATGTGCAGGGTCCACTATGGGGCATCATACTGTGTGTAGGGGACACTGTGGGGCATAATACTGTGTGCAGGAATGCGGGGAAAGGGATGTTAGTCTTTGAGGGGGGGGGATGGTACCATTTTGTTCCTGTTAAATCCATATACTGCTTGCATTATACTAAGACTGATTTGTTTTTAGGAAAGAGAGAGACGCTGTGTCATTTTGGAAAAAAGATATCTACATGCTATAATTATTTGATCTATGCAGTGAGTGCTTAAATGGACTTCCCAGGATACAATTTTACCGTGTATCACTGGATGGGAGAAAGTGAAAAAAAAAAAGAAGCCTATACTCTTGTCACTCATTCTGTTCCCGTGCTCAGTTCTTATCAATGGTACTCTGCAACTGATCAGTGGTTTCAGCAGTATTTGACGAAAGGCCGCTGACCAGCTGCAGTGATACTGTCGATGGAATGTCAGCTGTATATCTATATACAAATAGAGACCAATGGTGATGGGAGGCTAAGTGCAAGAACATAGTGGAAGAATGTGGTGAGTTTTTTTCTTTGAATTATATTCCGCCCCTGCAGCTGCACATGGTAAAATTTAAATCTAGACAATCTCTTTAAGGCCGGGGACCCACATTGCAAAAATGCAAACAGTGCACACAGGCTGGTCTTATTGTACCAGTGATTGGAGCGTTTCTGCAATTCCCTAGAACCACCACCAAGACCCTCATGACATGTCCCCACATGCTGGAATTGTAGCGCATTTTCACATGGAATCAGTACCGAAATCTGTGTCGTATCTGATGACAATTCGCTTCCGATGCATGTACATTGGAGCAATGTAAAATATTTCTGCTTCTCACTTTTGACATTGCTTTGAGCATTTCTTTTCCTTTTACTTGTAGGCAAAGAAAACGTATTTTGCTATGATTTGGTTGCTATGGAAACAATAATAATATAGTAATTACATGTAATGCAGACATTTGTTTTATTCATATGCTAGCTTCATTTTGACATGGGACCTTTCATCTTCAATATACAACCTTGCAGAGGGGTTAAGGCTTTCCGATACACTTTACCGCAAACTTACCTTCTAATAACTCTTGAATAAGTGCATTTAAGTTAACCTTGTAAGCTGGTGCCTATGGGTGTGCTGTCTAGCAGGAACACAGAGAGTTAATTGTTGCGCCATGTGTTTGGGATGCATGCTAAAGTGCCAAGTATCTTGGTATCTAAGCAACGGCAGCATCTCTTTATTTATCTTTCTCACTCAGGAGCGGAGGATTTAAAGACGAGAGCTGGGAAGTCTCTGCTCCGCCAGGCAGCCGTGCTGGTCTTCTGGCTGGCTGGAAATTGGTTTTGTTCATCAGGCCCATGTCAAACACTGCTGTGCACCAACAGTATGTGCACCGATGTCATTGACGTCTAGTGACAGACATTTATATGCTGGATGATGTATGTTTTACTTTACAAGCCCTGGAGTGAATTCCTAAATCTGCAGTACCGAGGTGATTTATTCGCAAAGCTGCACCTTATCCAGGTTATACTTAATGTAACAATGTAGGCATCCTTGTAAAATACCTTCATTATCTTTTTTTTACATTTTTTTTTCTTTTTTTTCTTTTTTTCCTTGCTGCAACAGAGATCTTTCTATCTGGGAACAGTAACTTTCATCTATTAGAGATGTGGAAGAACCAAAAGCCATTGTAATGGACCAAGCATTACTTGGATGCCGATCCAGTCCTGGCTAGTACAATAGTATTAAAGGGGCTCTATCAGCAAAATCATGCTGCTAGAGCCCCACATATGCGTGCATAGCCTTTAAAAAGGCTATTCAGGCACTGTAAAAGTTAAATTAAACTACCCCCCCCCCCCCCGTTTTAAAATAATAACTTAAAAAAGAATGTTCTCTACTTACGGAACGTGCACCCTGGTCGGGCATTCAGGGTGTGTCTTCATCTTCCCCGCCTCTTCTTCCTCCAATGTCTTCGTGTCCCGTCCTCCTCCGGCGCTTGCTCGCGGACAATGATAAAAAAAAATAGCCCGGGCGCATGCGCAGTAGCCGTAGTAGAAGCCGCGTGCTACTGCGCATGCGCCCGGGCTATTTTTTTTTTATCAGTGTCCGCGAGCAAGCGCCGGAGGAGGACGGCACCCGAAGACGTCAGAGGAAGAAGAGGCGGGGAAGAAGAAGACGGCGCACCCTGAATGCCCGCCCAGGGTGCACGTTCCGTAAGTAGAGCACATTCTTTTTTAAGTTATTATTTTAAAACGGGGGGGTAGTTTAATTTAACTTTTACAGTGCCTGAATAGCCTTTTTAAAGGCTATGCACGCATATGTGGGGCTCTAGCAGCATGATTTTGCTGATAGAGCCCCTTTAATCTGCTATTTTTGTAGAGGTTACCGCTGAGGCATGTTCAAAGACAACAAAGTTGCAACAGCATTGACCTGGTAGCCTACACCAAAACCAGAGTGCAGTGCTAGTGAATTGGTGTGTCACAACCTGGCATAGTCAGATTTGACTGTTACATGTCATGCCGTGTTAAGTAAAGTATTTGCACTATCTTCTATAATGTGTTATCTATATGCTTATGTCTCTTTAACTGGTGCACATCAATGCCGCTGCCATTACTAGTGTTCTAGTACTTTTTGGGAGCTGGATCATGCAATGAAGATGGAGAGACAGATTGTAGGGGCAGTAGGGAAGCTCGCTGCTGAGGAGATGTTTGGAGGAGGCAACATCTAGTAAGTCCAGACCAACTGGGGGTAGGTATACAATCTGCTTGCAACAGGGAGAGGAACACTAAGCCTAAGATGTTAGCTGATCACTGACTTGCAATGACAGGCAGTGCATTCCATGGCACAGCGGAAGAACTTCATTCTTTACTGCAGCCTGGTGGCCTAAACCCTTCTGCACCACATTGTGAGAATTGCCCATGTGAAAACCTGCTGTACCATAAAAAGTATCCACAGTGTCTAGCCAGGTGTCATGTGTGTGAGTCTTTTCTACACTGGTGGAACTCCAGGTAACCATTAACAGATGTTGTGTCTGGGCTGTGCTTCCATAAGAGGCCAGACGGAGTAGCGGTGCATTGGCCACAATAGGAAGGAGTAACTGTACCGGAAGCATGGGTGCCATATTGCCTCTATACCTGTGCCCAATTACATTATTGACAACCCCTTTAATATGAAAGTTATTGCGGCAATGACGGCTCCGATTACTCAAACCCTTATCAAAAAGCTAAAATAATAATTTACCACAATGACCATATATACATTATAACATAGTAATGTAACAACATAGTTTGTATTACTAAAACTCATTGCAAAAATCAAACGCCTTATCCACACTGGTCCATGGCTTCATAACCTCACATCTGGACTACTTTTATTCCCTATACACAGGTCTTCCAGATAAAGAAATATCTTGCTTTCATCTAGTCCACAATGCAGCAGAGAAAATAATAACCAAACAACCCTGACATGTTCCCTTAACCCCCATCCTACGCTTACTACACTGGCTGTCTGTAAAAAGGAGAATAACTTTTAAAGTTTGCTCGATGATCTTAAAATCCATAAACAACATAAGCCCCATAATCCTTGCTGACCTCTCAGATCAGCAGGCACAAATAAACTGTCCATCCCCAGTACCCAGACCGATCAAAGAGATCCTTGGACATGTTTAAATTAAGACTCAACACACATCTCTTCATTTTGGCATTTAAGGGCAAATAACACCACTGCATAGCTCAAGTACATAGAATACAGCAAAATACTGTCAAGTCTCTTGTGAGAAAAGCGCATTACAAATGTTTGTTGTTCGAAAAAAAAGACATCCACCCAGTTCAGCCTATTATTCTGCAATGTTGATCCAGCAGAAGTTGAGCAAGATTTAAAAGCCCAGTTTATTGTCTACTTTTGGGTTCTCCCCGTGTATGTACATCCTTGAATATATTGTATATTATTGAGCCACACGAGTCTTCTGCGCCCGTCTAGAAAGCTAATAAATGAATTATACAGAAAAACTTTTGATAACATCAATCATTCACATTTCCTTTATCTTATACAATATTCCCTTGCAGCTGTCTTCATAAATGTGATCAAATGTCAAGTTTCCGAAGTTCAAACATCAATAACCATATAAAACGTACTACACAAAAAATGTTCAATGACTCTGTACTAAATCTTGCTTTATATGATTCTATATTTGGAATGGAATCCTTATATTTATAATTATGTCTCTTAAAACCATATATTTTAACCCATGGAATGTTCAAAAAAGCTTTACCTAACACTAAGAATCTCGAAGCCCCTGACGGGAACCTGAAAGGATGGATAATCACTACTAGTCTTTGATCCCCGATGACTTGAAACCATAATTAAATACAGAAAAGAGGGAAATTATTGAGTACGTTTTGATTATAAATGGCAATAATATTCATCTGATTAATTCAGTCCAGCGGGAATCCACTAAGACTTTCAAAGGTTGGAATATAGTACAATGTCCTAATGAAATACCTTCAAAGAATTACGTTTCCTCATGGGAATGCCTTCTCATTAAATTAATTAATATTATATCTAAATATTTGATATTAGGATAATGTACCAGAGCACCAGTTAGATCTCATTTCTGACTTACGTAAGGCAGAGTGACTATGGAGGAACAATAGTGGATGTTGTTTATGCTTAGTTTTTATTTTCTTAGTTATGTTGTACTGTATGTATGAGATATCATTGCCTTATATTTTAGCTGCATGCTTTAGAGAAGTGACCTGTTTTTCTACCCTCCTTTTTGTAGTCTTAAAGCTCAACCTTGGGTTGAGAAACACTGTGTCACTAATATAACAAATAGATTTTTGTCTTTATTATTATTCACTACATTGAATGCTAACAGAAAAAGGAACCCATTGAAGTCAATGGGAGGCTTTGTTTTCAGTGCTGAAATTCCACTCCAAATTCCTCACCATTTTCCTCCATGTGAATGGACCCAAAAATGGTCAACTGCCTTGCTCCCAAAAATGGATAAAAAGCATTCAAAACAATCCACCAAAATGGTAGGAATAAAATCAGAAACTTGCCCTGTGGAAAAAGACAACTTACAAATATTATTGTCATTCTTGCAACACAAAGATAATTTTTTATTTTTCAGGTTCAATTTTTTTTAAATTTTTGTATAGGTATTAAAAGAAATAGAAACTACTGTGTATAGCTCTGATATCACTGTAATCATATCAACCTGCAGATTATAGCTGTAAAAATAAAACGCATACAAAATTTAATAAATTAATTTTTAAATTCCACCTCATTAAGAATTTTCTTCATGGCTTTCCGGTAAATCATACAGAATATAAAAAAGGTACCATTATAAAGTACAATTTGTCCCACAAAAGATAAGCCCTCAAACAGTTCTGCAAATAGCTTTTGGAAGGCAGGAAGTAAAAAAACGAAACTGCAAAGAATTAAAAGGTGGGAAGGGGTTAAAGGATGCCAAGAACTGGAAGTGGTCTAGAGTCTGAAGAAAGAATAATAGTAACACTGTTTCCTTAATATTCTGAGGAGTTACTTTGGAAATTTTGTAACATATGATTATTTGTACATCCAAAACCTTTTTAGCCAGAGCAGTGAAAGTGGAAGCCGACTGCTGTGTCTTTTTCCTTTAAACTGACTGACTCAATGTGGTTTTAGACTTTCACATTATGGGACGCGGCTAACACCACAGGATGTTTTAAAGATAGGAACAAATCATGTATTTAGCAGGTCCAAGAAACTGTCATCTATGCTACCTAAAGCCCTTTTCTTCTTCCACCGGTGTAGCAGTCTTTAATTATCACGCAGACAGCCACAGAACTGCTGGCTTGGAAAGCTGGTCTTGTGTGACACCTCAGGAATATGTAACAACTTGCAGCATAGCATATAGAAATATACCGACAAATTGGCTCTTAAGTCTTAAGTCTTTTTGTAAATACCCTGGGGCTCTCTGCAGATAATTTGTTGATTTAGAAAATATTGGCCACTCTTTCCTTCACACTGCCATGCACAGAATCATATTCACCTACAAGATTCTATCTCATTCCAATACATATTTGGAGTTTGGAAATGTGTTATCTGTAGTAAAGGAAATGCTCAAAAAGCAGGTTTAAAACTTTCTCTGTCTGATACATTTAAATTCATATATTTCAGCTGCATGTGGACTAAAAAGTTTTTCCCTATGTTCTTGATGATGTGCCCATAACCTATAATAGCAAATATATGCTTTTACAAAAAGAATCAACTATACCTTTCGGTACAGGTATGTCGAACTTTAGCTTAGCGTGAATTCTCAAAATTCTAATAAAATTAATTGAATATAATATCCTGACATGCTATCAAATGCGGCAAGGGCTGCAATCCACAATGCAACCACTGGGTAACCACACATAGACATATATAGCATATCAATTTGTGACACAATGGGTGACATTTACCAATAGTTGACTGTCTGAAAATGTGCCTTATTGTGGCACATTGGTTGATAAATTTATCACATCTTTAGACTGTCTAGCCTGTCTCATCTTAAACAACCATTCTTTTGCTGTTAAGCGGCAGCCCCTGCCTAGCAAGTTGGAAAAATGGCTTTAAACTAAATGCACCTAAAAAGCACTTATTTTACACAAGAATTCAGAAGTATCCACTATAGAACACCCCACCCATAAATGAAAGACACAATTGTCCCAAAAAGCTGCTAATCTTGTAACACACATATATGGACATGTCCAGTCAAGAGGACAGCTAGGAAAGGACACATCTTTACAATTTCCCTTTGCAACATAATTTTTTTTCAATAAGAGTCAATGACAAATACATCCACCCTTTTGCGTGTGGCTCTACAGGGGGTTTGGACTAAGGGGTTGATGACTATCCTCCTGATCCCCGACAACTCTTACATGCTTTGTTGGGAACTCTGGTTTGGGAGAGCGATCCCTTACTCTCTATGGCAGTCTATATAGTCTAACACTTCTAAGGGTTCTCTTTGTAACCTTATAAGAAAAATCAGTATAAATTCTTACCTCTCTGGTACCATACGCCCAAACTTCTTCATAGACTGATCTTTACTATTCCTAATGTCTGTTGATCCGGGTAGCTCTCTATTCCTTATTTACTTTCTCTGTCCCCTAATTCACTCATTTTGTAGGGATATTGAGGATATCTTCACAGTCATTTGCAAGTGGCCGTCCTAAGGGTTACACTCATCTATCTTCTTTATGTACCCTCTAAAATTCTGGGTGGATATGGTGCCAGGATACTTCTCCATATTTTGATGGCTGCAAAATGTCTATTTGCTCTTTACTGGCGTCATACAGCCCCATCGTCTTGTATGGATTTATATACTCGCATAAAGTATCTATGCTCCATATAAAACCTTTCGACCTTATTATATGATTCTTTGGATAAACACTGCTCTGTATGGACTGTTTAGGACTCATATTGTGATCAGTTCTACTCTTGACCCCTACTGCTTTTGTCCTTCCATTGGATGCCAATTAGCTTTTATTAGACCATTATTTTTCTGGCTTTTTATATGTGTTTTTTTTATTTTAAGTGAATTTCCTTTTTTTTTTTTTTTTTTTTTTTAATTTGATTGTCTATGTTGGCTTACCCACTGGTATCAGTACTGTGTCCCTACTCATCACTCCCCTACTGGCAGTAGCCCTGTGTCCCTACCCATCTCTCGCCTACTGGCAGCAGTGCTGTTCTGCTACTATCTCTCACCCTGGCAGCAGCAGCAGCAGTGTTATGTATATATAACGTCAGCAAAACAAGAGAAAGGTTTAGTGGAGATGTGTATGCTACAAAATGGCTGCATCTTTCTAAAAACTTTGCAACAAAAATGTGATATCTAGGGGTCCATTCACATGGAGGAAAATGGTGAGGAATCTGGTGTGGAATTTCCCACGCTGAAAAAATGCCTCCCATTGACTTCAATAGGTGCTGCTAGCTTTGTTTGGAAAAAAAAGCTACCGGAACTCATTGAAATCAATAGGAGGCGTTATTTTCAGTGAGGAAAATTCCAAACCAGATTCCTCACCATTTTCCTCTGTGTGAATGGACCCTCAAGGATGTGTAGGACGGGGTATGCTGGTACACCTAGTACACTTCACTGGCTCCTTGGTAATCACTTAAGATCTTTCTACAAGGGGCAGAAGAGCTTTACACTGTAACAACCATTCATGTCTTGGACTATACCTTAAATAACATAGAAACTATTTACAGCACAATCCCCTGTAGCTCAAGAGAAGTAAACCTGTCACTCATATCCTGTATATTTCTAGGAATTGGATGCCATTGTGACCTCAACTGTTCACTTCTTGCTTTTGTGGTAGAAATCTTCATCTTCACTCCATTAATCTTTTGGAAAATGGCCTCATGTTCTTAACCCATTAGATTTGCACAACTTCTTTAGTTTTAAATAGCAAGGGTACCCTTTATCTAAATGGGCAAACTAGTTGTGAATGAACCAGTTTTGACCCAAATTTTCCAAATATGTTGTTTTTTTAGATTTGTTTCAAATGTGGCTATAAAATGGCATCCCCCAAATGTAACATGAGGTAGAAGAGAATAATGGAGAATGACCAAATGGTCTGTGTAACCTAGATGGACATCTGATATCATCTGACAGCTTCTCAGCCATTATGAGTGGTGAATTTGTGAGTTATATTAATGATGACATAACATATGATAATGCACAGAGAAAAGAGCCATTTTGTGAGTTAGCAGCATGGAGGGAAGAACGCAGCCTCTGCAGCAAGCAGTGCTAGGAAAGAGATTGTGTAACAAAGACACCAACAATATTGTAACACTACAGGATTATAGCAGAGGACTCTGGAGCACAGCTTAGTTTTTTTCATTTTAGAAAGATGGCGGTTATCTCATCAGAGTGGGGGAGGAGCTCTGCTGTGCTGCAATGTGTCTACTATCATGTGTTACACATATACTAACCTGGTAAGTATAGCAACTACCACAATAGTCACCAGAGATGTAGTAATCTTAACTATATGTTGGGAAAAAAGTGTGTTATCAATTGCGGTCACACGGATTAGACTAATGAGAGGTATCAAAGCCATAGGTAATGTCTGAGCATCCAGTGAGTCCAGTGGCTGCTGAACCACAGTCAACAAAAGTGTTACCAGAAATGACGTTATCATGGAAAATAGCTTTTACTGGTAAGATATGCTGAGATGCTGATGAAGAGATGCTGTTCTCTTCATGATGAAAATCCTGCACATGCGCAGAAGGCTCTCACTTATTAGGCACAGATATTTCTGCTTATACATACAGAAATCCAAATGCTGTTTCTAACAGGCAAACATATATACACAAATGTTATGTACAGCTAACAGTGGGACACTACAGATATGGCTGCAATGCATAAAGATGTGAAACAACCCCTATGCTTCTTATATGCATTGTGACTGACCTTACAATAACACTTGCGAGCGGAAAGTCACTTTGGTGCAGTGAGTAGCATATTAAGGTGGGACTCCCACTGAGTCATCCCATGATGCTCAAAGCAGATGCAGTCACAGGCAATGGAGGGTAAATCACTATGAAGGAAGCACGTCAAGCCGAGTAACTAAAAGAAGCCCTGCAGCATGTACATACATCACATACATTTCATTTCTGGCCACTAATCCCCCTTCCATTAGAGGAGCAACTGGCCCCTGAAGGCTGATAGCAGCCCTGCACACAGGTCCTTTGGCCTTTCCAGCTAGGGATATTACGTTACTGATGCAGGTATTATTAGTGTAGGGTATCTGCTTTTGTGCCAGTGGCAGTGCGCCTTTAGGTTAAGAATTGCAATTTGTAGAATTTCTGTATTCCATAAACTTTACCTTACTGCACTTCAGTTTTAAAGGTTATAGCTGCTGCAGTTTTGGTCTTAATATAATACTTAATGTTATCCTCGTATCCATGTGACCTCTGATGGCCCCAGGTCCATTACTGATCACAGCAGTTGTTATACAGGAAAAAAAAAAGTAAAAATAGACTTTTTTCGCCTTGTAAATAAATAAATAAATAAATGCCATACGAATTGGTACCACCACATCCATGACATCCTCAATAAAATTATTAGAATATTTTACATAATAAAAGCCATAAACCATAAAATTCAGATGCCAGAATTGATGTTTTCTGGTCATCTGAAATCCGCAAAACAAAAAATGATAAAAACTGATCAAAAAGTCTACACTGAAGTACATTTTAAAGAGCTATGCAAGTGTAATGCAGAGAGGAAAAAAATGTTACTGACTTAAGACTAAAATGTATTAGATAGCTAAAGGGTTAAATGTATATGTAGATATAATGGAGAAAATTTAACATTTATTTTTTTCCTAAAACACCAAGTATATGGTTAAAATATATGATTTGTGTGATAGTTCCCAAAGCCCTCTAAGACAGCATTACATGTGACAACACAAATGATAGACGTAATACAGTTCAACCACCCTATTCATGTATTCTGTGGAATGTTTATCAGTTGTATATTTAATAAAGCTTTTTGTTTCATTGAAAAAACAATAATGACATAAAAAAGAGTAGAAAATACAAAAGTATCAAGAGTACCAAAAGTATCAAATGCCAATGAGAAAAAACAATGTGGTTGCATAAACAAGGTAGAAGTGGAAAACAAACAGTGAACTCTAAGTCATAGAAATGAAAACCGATGCGAAGAGATAGAAAAAGACATGGAGTACATAGATATGGACAGTACCAGGGCAGGAAGGACAAGGGTGAGAAAGAGAGGGAGGGGAGAGCCTGGAAAATCAGAAATCAACAAATATAGCACGAAAAAATAGAGGCAAGTCGAGGTGGCTTAGAGGAGTCATATGTCTGATAACTCGGGAAACATATGATGCAGGACCTCAGTACGTACCATATAATATATCACATGGAGAAGGGGAGTTCCCGCCCCTATCAGAGTTCCACTGTCATGTAGGGTTCTTTACCAGGTTTTGGGATCATGCTGATGTAAGACTGGAGCACAGCGGAAGGGATAGACATGCCATTCAGAAAAGAATTGAAAATGAGAAGCACATGTTTAGTAAGGGATGTGACAAAGGTTTTGTAGTAAAGGTGTGGGAATCCATCATAACCTGGGGACTTTCTCTTGGGAAGATCTTGGACAGTGTCTATGAATTCATCTATTAAAATCGGGACATTAAGAACAGGAGTTCAAGTATTCTTGTAAGGGACAATCTCGGGTGGCTGAGTCCTGGCGGAGAGGAGAAGGAAGAGAATAGAGAGTGGTATAGCAATTGTGAAACACACTAGCTATTTCTGCAGAGTCATAAAAGAGGTGGCCCCTGGAGTGTTTAATGGCCACCGGGGAAGATTGTGCGGCTGTGTTTCTCCAATGGCTGCTACAAGAGAGTGGGCCTTGTTGCCTTATTCTTATTATTTCTGTTTGGTAAACATTAGTGTCCTCTCTACCTTGGACATAGCAATATCTTTACATTTGTCCCTGATTACCACGATACCTCAGAGGGTAGTCACAGAAGGATGGATGGACATTCAACGCTCTTAAGCACAGAGGGCAGTAGAGAATTCTGCAGACTGTTTAAGGCATGAGGACAGAGAAATACATAGTCCTCAGACTACTGCCTTGTGCATCTCCCATACTTTCATAGACTCAGAGACAGATCCAACGTTCTGTGCAAAATATTGATCAATAGCGAATCTTAGGTATTCACGATAAATTGGATTTCAAGAGATGCTCATTTGCATGAAAGAAGAAGAGGTGCAAATCTTTCCATCATACTTCATGCATGTTATACATGCAAATACTACCATAGGAAATATATATATATATATATATATATATATATATATAGTATATCTCACTGCCAACTGTATGTGCAACTGTACTGAGCACCCACACATATATAGATAAATAGTATATCTGAAAATAATAAAAATTTAAGAAGGACACAGTTCAGTATTTTTGGGGGGCAAATTTTCAGAATTAAAAAGGAAAATATTGGATATTAAAAACCACATTTTTTGTACATTTTTCATATTTTACCCCATAACTAAAATAAAAATGGTCAAAAAAATCACCTGGACATTAAGGGCCAATGTGCTCTAGTGGTTTATTGGTTAAAACTTTACAGAAATGAACAAAACTAACATTGGAAAGGGAGGCTGAAAAAACATGAAAGGTCAGATATAAATATTAGATCTAAGAGGGAGATCTATGTATTTGTATGTGCACCATGAGTTTGTGTATTATATATATTAATATGTAATAACACAATGAATGACCTGTCCTTCTGGAATGAGAAGTGCAAACATGTTCCTGTAACGTGACAAGTGAACTACTTGTTTGTGGTATTGAGAAAAGAATTACTTGTTCATATGGACACTGACTATTTTCTTTATCAATTGCATACTGTGAACAGGCAGCCATTGTGCCTCACTGAGTAGACTTAATGGAAATCCAACTTCACTGCGTGTAATTTTGTCTGAACCTATTTATTGTCTGCTGTAGAATGGCTGTATTAGTAGTAATTTTTCATGCTCTGTGGAGCGAAAGTTTGTAAATTGAACTGGAAAATTGCATGCAAAAAATGTTTTGCAACAGGATACGAGACCCGATGAAATTTCACAAAATTATTTCAGTGTCATTTTCTACATCCTGTCAAACATAATTGAATATGCCATTAAATGTTTGTAATGTTGTTATATATGGTCAGCCCTCCAAAGAATAATGACCACATGGACACACAAATCCACTACCATTAAGAAATGTTAATATAGTATTGTTAAAGAACAAGGAAAAGTAAGTGCATTGTATTGGAAAACACAAGAATACTGTACATATTTTAGGGTTTATGGTTACATTAGTTATTGGCTAGCAGGACACTTTCAATTCTGGTTTTCCTGGGGATCTATTGTACAAGTATTATACTTTTTGTTGTAAAAGCTCTGGAGCCCTGAATGAGGTTATGATAGATAGGTTCAGAAGGCATTGTCCATTCAAGTGGTTGTCCAGGAATTGGGCAAACCACAGAACCAATAACGTACTTGAGTGATGTCATTGGTTCCTTTCCAGTGACCACTGAGGCCACCAATTGGTCTCAGCAATGACGTGGAGTGCAGAACATCTGGTGGTGAGGGCACGGCACAAGAGTGAACAGACAGCGATGGCAGACAACAGAATGCCATGGACAGGTAAGTTTCTTTTTTTTTTGTTATACCTCCCCTGACCTCCTTCATGGTTAGTTTGATTAAGATCAAACCATAAAATGTTTGCATACAACACAGTGTCTACATGCTGATGCTGCCTCTTTGTGTTGGTTTTCCCGATCTCCAGAACTTGCTGGAAGGAAGCCATCACTTGCTCTGTTTCACCTCATTCATAGTGGCTCAGCCCATTTATGGAGAAAATGAACACATTACATACAAAATTATATACATTTTACATATAAACATGGCAAATGCAAATGAATCAGAGAGCCATCGGTTTAGCAGCGTCCTCTAGGATGCTGCGATAGCATTAGGCTGCATATTGTATAGTTCATTCTCTAGCAGCCTCATAGCCATATGGGGAGAAGAGAACACAAACCACCAAAGGTAAAGAATAGGGCCCCAATGTATGGGTGAAGCCCACCCATACATTGGGGCCCTATACTAGCACCTCGTTCATCACCTAGCCATGGGTAAGTTATGCTGATAAACACATGTAGTTAGGACATGCGTTGGAGACTGAGGGATAGCTAAGCTGTCTTGGGATTATGGGCATATTTTTATAGGGACTTTATATCTCAATACATCTTTCACTGAGCCGCTTTCACATGGATAGTATTTTTGCATAGTAACAGCTGCTCTATTGTGACGAACATATGTTCAGGTGGATTTTTCTTCCCTACAACATTCTTTTCAGCTATCCTTATTGTGGGGGTCTTTTGATCCCGATTCCTTATACATATGTGTACAATATATGTAGGATATTGATTATATGCTTTTATCAGTCTTCTATGGTGATTATGCTATAGGTTGCCTCTGTTGGGCTGCCCTGTTTTTTACAGTATACCATTGGTCTCTATGTGTGTATTTTTCATAGTTATGTGTATTTTAGAGATTTTCAATAATAAAATATATTTTCTCATATGTTGAATGTCTTGATCTATTGGACTCTTTGAGTCCATTTTTTTGTTTGTATTGGATATTTTTTGGTCAGGACATGTTTGACATTACGGGGTCATTGATCTAGAGTCATATGCACTTTGCTAGATATACTGTTTTGTCTGACTCTTACGTGCTATGTTTCTTCTTCTATATTCAACTGATCGGCGCCTGGAGGACGCCGATGAGTTGAAAACACAGGCAATTAAAGCAGGAGCTGACACAGCCAGCTCCTGCTTTAACGCTGTGCTGCGGATTCTGTATGTGTAGCCGCGATGTGATGACGTCACATCGCGGCTAAAACTATATGAGTGAGCGAGACTGAGCGGGCAGCGGGGGAGCGTTGGAAGGTGAGTGTAAGTATTTTTTTTTTTTTTTAACATTAAGGTGGAACATAATGAAGGGGCAGATGAAGGTGGAGGGACGGCATGACACTGGGGCAGATGAAGGGGGGACGGCATGACACTGGGGGCAGAGATGGAGGGACATGAAACTGTGGGCAGATGAAGGGGGGACGGCATGACACTGGGGCAGAGATGGAGGGACATGAAACTGTGGGCAGATGAAGGGGGGGACGGCATGACACTGGGGGCAGAGATGGAGGGACATGAAACTGTGGGCAGATGAAGGAGGGGACATGAAGCTCTGGGCAGAGATGGGGAAACATGAAACTGGGGAACAGATGGGGACATGAAACTGGGGGGAAGAGATGGGGGGACATGAAACTGTGGGCAGATGAAGGGGGGGTACGGCTTGACACTGGAGGCAGAGATGGGGGGACATGAAACTGGGGGCAGAGATGGAGGGGGACATGAAACTGGGGGCAGATGAAGGGGTTATATGAAACTGGTGGAGAGATGGTGGGGGGACATATAATGTACGGGTGACTGTAGGAGGATTATACTGTGTGGGAGCACATGAAAAATGAATGAGAATGGGCGGAGTCAACATAAAAGTGGGCGGAACTAAACTCGCAGCGGTGCGCTGCATATTTTCTCCCTCTTTCTAATCTTCAAAAGTTGCGAGGTATGCCTAAAGCCATCAGAAAATACATATTTCTGATGGCTTTAGCCACTGAGAAGCCACGCTACTGTCTGCAGCAGCGCTATTCAGCTGAAACGCACGCCGTTATGGACGCGTGTTCCAAACTGAATGGGGTCACCGCAATATGAGGAACTGTATTGCGGGGTCACGGCATTAGAAAGGTTGAGAACCACTGATCTATAGGATAGAGGATAAATAGTTGATCAATGGGGGACTGCTGAGATGGAGGGGTGTTTTCCCTTTATTGGGAATTATGTCTGACTGCAGTCATACTGAATGTAGACATGCTCATGAAGCACAGAACGTATCTGAGCTCCCATTCACCTTAAAAGGAACTCCAGAGTTAATGGCAGGGCCGAAAAAAGCACAAAAAAAATCCGATGTTCATTTCACTTTATTTTTTTTTTAGGTAAGTGTAAACATTAAGCATTGAATGTATACCTATACAAGTTCATTTCTCGAATAGCAATTGAAGACAAATGATTAAGTTATAACGTTTTAAGGTAGATGTTCAATAACTTTGGTTGTAGGAATCTGTAAGGATTGGAGTCAGGGTCAGGCAGTGCAAAGTGATACAGCTGGGAAAGCAACACTGTGCAACTAATGACAAAAGGGGTCGCAGGCCCTGCAGCTATAACTATGCTGTAATATCTGAGATGAGGCAGACCAATGCACTTCCTAATTGAAGTGCGCCTACCACGACTCCTTACGCTTCTATCCGGCGGCTAGGATAAGGGGAGAGGAGGCCCTGAAAGTGCTAGGGACTGGAGTCATGGGGGTCACACCTAAACAGAAAGCACAGTGTAACTGCAATGCAAAACAAAAGACTAAACAGCATGGAACCAGGGAGGACCACAAGTCCCAGCAAGACACAGAAGAGAAGGCGAGGTCAGACGAGCAAGAGGTCGAGCCAGGAGATATAATAAAGGTACCAAATCAAAAGACAAGGGATAGTCAAAAATACAAGTCAGGTAAATAAACCAAGAGAACAGACCGAATACAAACAGACAGGGAATCAGACTGAGCAGAGGAACCAGGAACCACAAAGTGAATGGCTGGCAAGGATCCATGCCTGGGTGGGGTTTAAATAACAGCAGAGAACACACCTGATGGCTAACGGCATGGAGACTGAGAGCAAGGAAAAGATTAACCCTTAATGACCTAAGCACACCCAATAGAACTCCTAACACGTCTCCTAGGGAAACGCCGCACAGCAAGGAGACCACGGCGACTCCGTATCCTGACAGAATCCTATTAATATTATAAAGGTGAAAGTTTGTGAGTTTGGATGTTTGTGGGTTTGTGTGTTTGTGGGTTTGTGTGTTTGGATGTTTGGATGTTTGTTCCTCAATCACGCAAAACCCGCTCCACCGATTTGGCTGAAATTTCCCACAAACATAGTTACTACACTGGATTGCGCAATAGGCTACTTTTCGTCACAATAGCGCACTTACGTTTTTCCCAGGACCCCCACAAAACCCAAACTCACATCACTATCTCTGCAATCTCACACACTTTGGACCATAGCAAGCCACAAAATTCATATTACCCTCTACAGCAGAGGTCAGCAACCCCTGGCACACATGCCAAGAGTGGCACTCCTGCCATATTTCACTGGCACGCCAGCAGCACAGGACCTGCAAGAGTTAAATGAAGTCTGAGCATCCCTTCAGTGCTCTGCTAGAACTGAGGCATAAGGACACTCCCCTTCTCTCACTGCCCTTCAATGAGATGGGTGCAGGAAACCCAGGGGGTGGAGCTTAATCGCTCAGGTCTCTGCCTGCTATAGTGATAGCAACTGCCGTCTGCATCCTGCAAAGGTTCCCCGAGGAGGAGAGCAAGCTGCTAGCAAAGTGAAAGTAAGAAAAGCACACAGGTTCCTTCCTTTAGTTCCTATTCTCATTAATGTCAGGCATTTGGGGTTATTAGTTTATTGTTAGTAACTCCATGTGCCTCACATTAATAGGAATAAACCCCATCATGTCCCTCATATTAACCCCTTTGTGCTTCATATAAAGGTTGCTAACATGTGAGACATATGGAGGTAATAATAAAAAACCTCAATAATGAAGATACTTAATTATTACCTCCAAGTCTCTCACATATCAGTAACTCTTACACAAGGGTTAATGTGAGGGACATGATGGGGTTAATTGCTATTAATAAGAGGCGCATGGAGTTACTAAACTGTCATGCACAGGGCCAGACTTTTATCTACAATTGTGGATAACACTATGGTCCTGTACATTTCAATGGGCCCATACACATAGATCCTGCAGATTGCAGCCCTGTCAATTTATTTTTAATCTATAGGTCAGTGAAAACCATATCCGTGCCATTTGTGTGCAGGAGGCCTAAGGCTGGAGCACCACGTTGCGTTAACACAGCGTTTTGGTTGAAAAATTTTGCTGCGGTTTTATGAGCCAAAGTCACCGATGTACCGTTTCAACACACCACAAACACGTAACGGTCGATAATAATGTCACCAATCTGCCTTACTGCCCACCTTAGAATTACCCGGCGTCCCTTCACATAAACTAGAACTCAAGATTGGCGTCCCTGTTCTACTCATGCGTAATCTCGATGCGCCCCAATTGTGTAATGGCACGAGGCTACGTGTCACACTACTAGGAACAAATATCATTGAAGCCACTATTCTTACAGGAGCAGCTAAAGGTGACAGTGTGTTAACCCCACGCATTCCAATTATACCAAATAATTTCCCATTTCAATTCAGACGACTACAATTTCCCCTTAAGTTGGCTTTTCCAATGACCATTAATAAATCCCAAGGACAAACGCAGAAAGTAGCAGGAATACATTTGGCCACACCAGGCTTCTCACATGGACAACTTTATGTTGCTTGCTCAAGAGTATCCTGTGCCTAAAACTTACATGTACTGGCGGAAAATAACAAATCATACAATGTTGTATATCGAAGTATATTCACTTGAAATACCTCTGTCCCAAAGACACTATGTACAGTTTCTCAGAACACCGTATAGCAGCTGAAATACAAATTACATTCAACACAAAAGTCTCACGTATTCTCAACATTACAGCAAAAACAAGATACAAAGTTACATTTCATATCCCATACCTTATACACACTACGAAAACCTTACCCGAACCTGTTTACCCACTTCTACAATCACCGCAGATGAAGTTACAGGTACCAGCTAGTTCTTAATATAACAAGATCTCCTGTTCTCTAACAATGATAAAACTATAATTCACCGAATTAAGGTCTATGGTGGCAGAGACCAAAAAGCTCTATGAAGCATCGCTGCAGTAAAAGCCAACAAAGAGTTACTGCACTTGTGCCAGTCATGATAGAGTCAACAGATTCATAGCAACCTCCTATTAACAGAATCTCACATTAGAGGCCAAATGAATATCTCATTGAGATCACGCAGCATAGCTAAAGTTCTACTGATCCGAGAAGATTGGATAAATTGTGAAAGGTGCAATGGTGCTTTGTTGGTCTGACACTGTAAAAACGTTAAGTTAGACCTGAAAACACGTTATTCAGCATGGTTACCACAACATTATGGTCTTCCATTATCTCCCCCCCTTTGATTTTCAACAAAACAATGACCCAATACCTCTACATTAAATAAGAGTGGGAGAATAACAGAATACTACGTCATTTGTCCTGACCTCCACTTTTTTTCCCGTGGCCTAAATCCCACACAAGTAATTGAGTAGTTGGGGATGAGATGAACCAATATAAGTCAACTCCTCTAAGATTGATGAAAAGGTTCCTGTGAGGAGGGATAAAGGAATGCCAGCAGCATGCAAAGTATGTAAGACATGGGAGGTGCTCTATAGAATCACATACATTTGGTTACTTCAGGTTTCAATTTAAGTGCAAAGGTTTCAAGCTTTTACTATTACTCTAAAAATGTGAAGAATATTAACAATGAAGAGAAGCTCTTCTACCGTGTTTCCCCGAAAATAAGACAGTGTCTTATATTAAATTATCACTCTAAATATAGGACCTGTCTTATTTTCGGGGGGTGCCTTATTACAACCGGCAGTCATGCCGACACTTCCTTAGTGGAGCGTCAGCATGACTGCCGGTTGTAGGTAGTGTAGTGTAGGGGAGGGGGGAAGGTATCATACTTACCTTTCCCTTCTTCCTAGCAGCGCTGGTGCTGCTGTTCGTCCTGGAAGTGGTGAGCGGGGCTTAGCTAGGCTTCGGGGGGCGGGGCTTAGCTAGGCTTCGGGGGCGGGGCTTAGCGGAGCTTTGCAAGCTCCATTTCACTGACACAGCAGCCGTGCTCTGTGCTCCGTGTGCACAGGAAAGCCGGCTGCTGCCTCTTCTGTATGGCAGCTACTGCCTCTGCCTCTGGGATGAGCTGGGAGAGCTCATCCTACAACAGCAGAGGCAGCAGCCGGCTTTGCTGTGCACACGGAGCACAGAGCATGGCTGCTGTGTCAGTGAAGTGGAGCTCACTAAGCCCCGCACACGAAAGCTCCACTAAGCCCCGCCCACGAAACAACCGCTAAGCCACGCCCCCCGAAACCCCGCACACCACTGCCGGGCATGCCTTTTTTTCGGGGGATGCCTTATATTAGGCAATTCAACAGAAACCCCCGCATGCCTTACTTTCAGGGGGTGTCATACTTTCGGGGAAACACGTTATGGATGGGTGTGCGTGCTAAAAAGAGTTTGGCTATGCTGGATATATTCATGCACTGGTCAATTCCTAATGCAGCTGTTTAGTTAATGTTGATGGTGGGAACTTGCCAGACCCCCGATTTTAATAATCAGAGCCCCAGGGGAGGTGAGGGACCATAATAAACAGTGTTACTCACCTCGCCTGAATCCGGTGTTAATCCTAGCAGGCTCCGGGTCTGTATAGTAATGTCTCAGACCACGTGATATCTGGGACATTATAATACAGGCCCGAAGCCTGCTAGGAGTAACATCGGATCCCGGAGAGGTAAGTTACCGTGTTTATTATGTTTCTTCATCTTCCCTGAGTCTCTGATTATTATACTCGGGGGTCTGAAAAGACCCCTGAGTATAATAATAGTTCCGAGGTGGGCCATTATGTGGCATAATAGAGTTGGGTGGTCAACTGTGGGGCATAATAGAGGTTGCAGGGTCCACTGTGCCCCTGCAACCTCTATTATGCGACACAGCGGCCCCTGCAACCTCTATTATGCCCCAGTTTATTGTGTCACTGTGATGAGTCAAAGATGTCTATGTTGTAAACTTTACAGAGACAAGTCACATCTAGAAGATTGTCCGCCTCAGGCAGCAGAGAGGCTAGGTTCACCGCTGTGGTTAGCTGTATGCTATTAAAAATGTTAGGACTGACCACACATCATGTTCTTGTGGATTTCATATGTCCATTTCATGAGGCTGGTGCATGGGATGTTTTTAGATGTAACTGGAGTATAAGTGATGATTTAAAAGCAGAATAGTGACCAGCTCTGGATCTGACTGGAGTATATATGCAGTCACTATTCTGTTGTACATCATGTCTTATACTCCAGTCACCTCCAGAGCTGCAGTCACTATTCTGTTGTTACATCATCACTTATACTCCAGTCACATCCAGAGCTGCAGTCACTATTCTACTGTACATCATGTCTTATGCTCCAGTCACCTCTAGAGCTGCATTATGTCTTATACTCCAGTCACATCTAGAGCTGCAGTCACTATTCTGCTGTACATCATGTCTTATACTCCAGTCACCTCTAGAGCTGCAGTCACTATTCTGCTCTTACATCATGTCTTATACTCAAGTCACAGCCAGTTCTGCTACATCTGAGATGTAGCAGGGTTCAGCACACACTCAGCTCTGCTGCATCTGAGGGTGTAGCAGAGAACAGCATGCGCTCAACGCTGTTACATCTCAGGTGTAGCAGAGCTGTGCGCTCAACACTGCTACATCTGAGATCGGACCAGAATGGAGACTGCTGTGGACTGATCTTAGACTCCGCCTCCTCACAGACGAGCCTCCGGTAGAACCAGCATTGATTGGCTGAATGCTGTACTCTGTATGGTATTTGGCCAATCAACGCTGGTCAATGCATTCCTAGGGGAAAACGTCAGCTTGCGCAAATCGCAAGCTGACAGGGATCCCGACGTAATTCAGTGACTTGGGCATGTTAGATGCCCCCAGACATGCTTCCCCTGTTATCCCAGTTGCATTCTAGGGTGTTGGCATTATTTCCTGGGGTGTCATAGTGGACTTGGTGACCCTCCTGAGTCGAATAGTGGTTTCCCCCTTAACGAGTATTTTTTCCCCATAGACTATGATGTGGTTTGATATTTGATCGAACAGTCGAGTATTGAGCGGCTACTCGAATCGAATTTAGAACTTCAAACATTTCACTGTTCGCTCATCTCTAATACTTATGATTATTATATACTATTTTGTGTTCTGAGTGAATTTTGGGGTTGATGAATTGCATTTTCATACACAGGACAAAGACTTGTTTGTACCCAGCCTATATTGCATTTGTGCAGTATGTTCATTATGGAACAGTATTTTTCTTTTTTTTTTTGCATTATCTGTTCAAAGTACCAGTCACAAAGCGGTATTACCACTTACAGTATAGCTTGTCTACAATACTTTAAACCGCCAGCAGAGAGCAGCAGAGGTCCATGCCAAAGCAGTGTCTGACCTAAACAGACCTAATATGTATAACAAAACTGTGAATGTATTCAGCAAAGAGGCTGGACAGGAAAAGGTGGCTTCTATTATAAGAACATAATGCAATTTAAAGTCTTAAACTGAGTGATTTTAGGTCTCTTCCGTTTCTGCACCCTTTGGATTGATAATCATATTTCTTCACTCTGTATATTTGGGCCATAGTCACATATGGCAGATTTGTTGCAGAAGTTTCTGTGACTGTCTCATTCATTTGAATGGGGCTTGCAGAAATCTATACACAGGCTGTTCGAACAACCCCATTGAGATATATTGAATTGATTTATCAATTGCTTAAATCTGTTCAACAAATCCTCTGTGTGTAAATATAATCGTATAGTTTGTGCAGCTTCGAAACATCCTATTCAGACTCTATTGTGCGAATGCTCTCCAAAAATCCGCAGATTTGTAAAAGAGAATGAAATTGTAAAATTCAACATATCTTTGTAGGCTGTAATGCAGATGTACGAAATGTAGAGAAGCAAGCATGAAGTGGTGTGATATTTATTACCTGAATTGTGGGTAATTCTATCACCTAGCGTCTACCAAATTCACTATGTCAGTGTACGCAAGGCAGTACAATTCGTATGAATATAATTATCAATATGAGGTCTTGAGTGGCAGAAATATTTTAATATTTCCTTACTATAGTTATAGGAGTAAGGCAGAAAAAAGTCATTCATTTCTTAAATAGTTTAATAAAAAAAAAATAAAAAACTTTTTTTTACATTTTTTAAGGAAAGTCCTAAACGTCAAGCGCTCTATCACAGGCTGATAAGACATCTCAGTACAGCATCTACCCACGTGGGCAAGAGAATCTGTACATGTAAGGACTTGGTAGCAGGAGATGGGGTTTATATTCTTATGAATTCCTCTGATGTGTGATGAAACCTGCTGGAAAGCCGCTGAGATGCAGCAGAGCTGAGTATGCAGCAGGGTTCAGCGCACACTCAGCTCTGCTACATCTCTGATGCAGCAGTGCTGAGTGTGCAGCAGGGTTCAGCGGTTCTCCGGTGTAGCAGCAGCTCTCTGGTATAGCAGTGCTGGCCGTGTGCTTAGCTTGGCTGTATCTCCGGAGTAGCCAAGCTGAGCGCACGGCCAGCTCTGCTTCATCTCCGGTGTAGCAGTGCTGGCCGTGCGCTCAGCTCAGCTGCATCTCCGGAGTAGTTGAGCTGAGCGCACGGCCAGCACTGCTACATCTCGGCATAGGAATGCATTGACCAGCGTTGATTGGCCGAATGCCATACAGAGTACAGCATTCGTCCAATCAACGCTGGTTCTGCCGGAGGAGGCGGAGTCTAAGATCGGTCCACAGCAGTCTCCATTCTGGTCCGATCTTAGACTCCTCCTCCTGACAGATGAGCCTCCGGCAGAACCAGCGTTGATTGAGCGAATGCTGTACTCTGTATGGCATTCGGCCAATCAACGCTAGTCAATGCATTTCTATGGGAAAAAGTCAGCTTGCGCGTATTGCAAGCTGACAGGGATCCTGACCAGATAGAGCCCCAAAGAGCTGTGTGAGTGACATTCTCCCCTAAATAAAGGTAATCCCTAGCTAACCCTGCCTGTACATCTATCCCTGTCTCACAGTCACATAGTTTACAGTCTCATATGAACCGGATATTAAATCCACCATTCGTATAAAGTGGAAGTCACCTGAATTAGTAAGCCAATTACTTTTTCCAATTTTTTTTCAATGCCTACGTTGTCGTAGTTCCTGTCCCACCTCCTCTGCACAGTTATCGGGGCAAAAAAAGCGCCACGGAAGGTGGGAGGGGAATCAAATTTTTAGTGAGTTTGCCACCTGGTGTTCGACTGGAATCGAACATCTCGAGCAGCCTGATATCCGATCGAACATGTACTCGATCGAATGCTGTTCGCTCATCTCTAATAACTAGCAGAGCTATCTTACTAAGTCTAGTATAGCTAGCAGAGTTATGTTATGTACTAAGTCTGGATAGCTAGTGGAGTTATCATACTTACTAATTCTGGCTAGCTAACAGTTATCTTACTAAGTCTAGTACAGGTAGCACAGCGATCTTACTAGGTCTAGCATATCTAGGAGAGTTATCTTAGTTACTAAACATAGTATAGTCTACAGCAGGCATGTCAAACTCAGGGTACCCCGAGGGCCACATGAGTAACAAGAGGTTGTTGCGAGGGCCGCACACTGCAGCTAATGGCTAGGGCCTAGGGGACTGATCACTAATACCATGCATCGCAAAAATCCGGCATTTCTATTGCAGGCTACATAGAGTAGCCTACAATAGAAAGTATAGAATGACAGGCTGGAGCCTCACAAGGCTCCCGGCTGCCATAAAAACGCACGCAGGCCCCGAATCTTGCTCCGGGTGCCTGCGATTGCCGGTAAAATGGCACCTCAGTTAAAGCTTGCAGAAATCATTACTGTGTTTGAGTGCTGGGGAAGGGTTGGAGTGCTGGGGGGGGGGGGTGCTGGGGGAGGGGGGCTTCTGGATGTCTGGCCCTTCCTTGGGCCTGAGGACTGTTTTTTCCCACCCACTTGCAATTCTTTCACTTGGGGGTTAATATGAGCACTACAGACTGTAATGCTCCAATTAACCCCCAAGTGGAAGAATTACAAGGTGGGTGGGAAATAAAACAGTCCTCAAGCCCAAGGAAGGGCCAGACAGACATCAAAAAGCCCCCCTCCCCCAGCACCCCAACCCTTCCCAGCACAACAACCCCCCCATCATCATAAATCTAGTATTTATCCCCTATCCGTAGGATAGGGGTTAAATACTTGAAAAATCACAATTTCTTCTGCAGAAGCTTACCTGCTTCTGTTCTTCAGCCTGCGCAGTGGTCTTGTGAGACCGCATAGGACGCAGGCACACGTCGGGTGCGGGCCTGATTACGTGGCCACGTCACCCGGCATGTGGGGAGGAGGGGGCAGAGTGGAGGGAGGAGGGGGCGGAGCGGAGCAAGCAGAGAGCAGGCAGGGAGACCTGCTCTCTGTGAAGGGTGAGGGGCGGCCGCTGGAGCAGCGCTGCGTCCAGCAGGGCCGCCCCAATCCACCGCTCACTTTCCTTGTACATCTGCGGCCCGCACAAAAAGTCTCAAACTTTGTCTCTAAAGTTTAGAGACAAAGTTTGAGACTTTCGTGTGGGCCGCAGATATGCCTGTAAAGGGCCGCATGCGGCCCGCAGGCCGCATGTTTGACATGCCTGGTCTACAGCCTGTCTGAGTGAAGGGAAGGTTCTGATAGAAGCATTTTTCTCTAAGTTATATTGCAGTATTTCAGGTATAAACGGTACTATTGAGGATATAAACCAGTGTGAACTATATCAGTATAGAGGTTAGCTTACAGTAACATTGCTCCCATTAAAATAAACAATTTGAAGCTTCACATATAAAAATAAGAGCATGTATTTGTAACTTGTACAGTGTTCATCTTTTAAATGAGGTAAGCACTAAGCAAGTAGAAATGCCTTGAGCAATCCTGTTGTACTTTGTCCTTTTATCCATTTAATGATATAAAATCTGGCTGTCCCACTTTATTTTTTTTAATAGTCTAAAACATTGAGCTTACCAGTAATGCACATAAAGGATGATATCTATCTATCTATCTATCTATCTATCTATCTATCTATCTATCTATCTATCTCCTATCTATCTATCTATCTCCTATCTATCTATCTATCTATCTATCTATCTATCTATCTATCTATCTATCTATCTGTCTGTCTGTCTATCTATCTATCTCCTATCTATCTATCTATCTATCTATCTATCTATCTATCTGTCTGTCTGTCTGTCTGTCTGTCTGTCTGTCTGTCTGTCTGTCTGTCTGTCTATCTATCAATCACGTTCTTACATTAATGCTTAACCACTTTAGGACACAGTGAAATTTGATACTTAAGAATGCAATCCTTTTTTTTTCCAATATCATTTGTTAAAAGCCATAGCTTTTTCATTTTAAAGGGATTCTATCATTAGAATCCCATTTTAAGCTAATCCCATGTAGGAATAGCCTTAAGAAAGGCTATTCTTCTTCTACCGTTAGATGTCTTCTCTGAGCTGCTGTTCCTTAGATATTCCAATTTTCGTCCATATCCTAATTAGTTTTCTCACAGTACTGGGGGCGGTCCCCAGCACTCAAACAGCACTGGGGATGTCCCCAGTGCTGCAAGAAAACTATCCAGCGCCACCTTCTTCTTGGTCTCTGCCTCTTCTTCCTTGTCCCGTACCAACAACTGCACATGTCCATCACCATATTCCTGTGGCTGAATGGGAGAGGCCACAGGAAAATGGCCAATGGACATGCGCAGTGGGCGCAGTCGGCCATTTTCCTGTGGCCGAACAGGAAAGAAGAGGTGGAGGCGGCAAACAGTAGAAGGCAGCGCTGGATAGTTTTCTCGCAGCAGAGGGGACGCCTCCAATGCTGTTTGAGCGCTGGGGACTGCACCCAGTGGTGCGAGAAAGCTAATTAGCATATGGACGAAAACCGTAATATCTAAGGAATGGCGATGTGGAGAAGACATCTAAAGGTAAGGGAAGAATAGCCTTTTTTTCTTAAGGCTATTCCTACATGAGTTTAGCTAAAAACGAGATTCTAATGATAGAATCCCTTTAATATCAAACTAACCATATATTAATACCATCTTACTATGACTTTATAAAAGACCAGTAGCTTGGTGACTTATAAATACTGTACTTGCAAAGAGTTTTATCTCACACCTGCTTTATCCCTCAGTAGCCTTCTCCCAATTCCTTTTCTCTGACTATACCTGCCGTAGGGTCCATTCGGTAGCCTGCTGCCTGACCCTTACCTAAAGCTAGCTTCCTCTTAGATCTGTGAGCCAGGAATATGTGCCCACACAGCAGCAGATCTTAAGCAGGAGCAAGAAGCTGCAAGATGATGGGTGACTGAGGCCACCTCAATGTGATTGAGAAGGTGGGGACCAGGGAGGAACGATGCTGGTTGACATAACTCTGCACCTAGAGGTCATCTCAGCTGCCCAATTTGTCTACATTATATAGAAATATACAGGGTAGTATCTAGCCAATATTGATACATACTTTGGTGGACATATACAATGAGTATACTGCTTCATGCTTGGGAGAGTTGAAGGTCCAGGTATTCCTTCATATGTTCACCTATAGGGCATTTGAAACCTGCAGTTTAGTATTGGTGTTTGCTTTTGACCGGATCTCATCTTAATTTTTAGATTTCCCTTTCATTGTGCTTTGCTATCAATCCCATGGTGTTTTAGAACAGCATCACATGAGCAGCTAGAACCAGTACCATCTCTGCCTGCTGGGGGACAGTGTAATACTTCATCTACCTTCTCCTAAATAAGCTAAGAGTTAGAGAGTACATACTTTCAAATTCTTTATTATAATCAAAGACCAGTAGGAAACCAGCAGAGGATCTGCATGGGATCGACACAGGGAATGGAGACATGAGTACACTTTTTTTTATTCTAGTGCATTTCTTGCTTCTTTTGTTTTAAATGTAGTCAATCCATCTCAATGCAATTCATGCGGTCTTCATTTATTCTGCTCTCTCTTTAAATTGTGAAGTCAATGAGGTGGTCCTAGTCAGTGACTGATAGTCTCCCCTTTATAACTGTGCATACAGAGACAGCCATAAGTCACTGACAGGGCCATCTCCTTGATTTCTTAGCATAAATGAGCAGAGATTTCAATGGATAAATGACATTTTATACTAAACCTAAGCATGTGTATCTTCTTGTTTCTCCATGGAAAAAGAATTTGAATATCTTTTTATAGCCTAAAATATGAAGAAAATCTATAGAAAATATGTAATTACTACAAAAGCTGCAAAATATATACAGCCGGAGAAACAATTCATTTTAGGTGGAATTTAGCGGAGGAAAAAGGTATTTCAAAACTTGTAAGAAAGCAATAGGTGGAACCACTCAGTATTTCACAGTAAGAAGTGCTAGAATGAGAGGTCACACGGAAGCTGGTTGTTAGTAGGTGCAAGATAAATGTAGTGAAATGGTATTTTACAGGTAGGAAGAAATAGCCTTTTAGCAGAGGTTGTAAAGGTTAATGCCTTAAGAGAAGAAATAAGAGAATTTGGAATTACTTGGGGCGGGAAATAGTTTATTGCTAAAATAAAACATGACAAAGCCTTAAACACCATCCTAGGTTTGCAAGCTTTATGAAGAGAATCAGCATTGAAGGCCAAGCGGTTCCTTTGTTCTGTCAGAACGCTTGCTCGGACCACTACTATATCACTTTAAAATCTGCTCTGTTTGTCTTGAAGGAAAACTTAATGGTCTATTTGCATGTCAAAAGGAAACTGTGTTCTACTGTCCTAAATTGGATTACAGAAGAGAAATACCAAGTGTGAATGTTCACAAAACTTTGTGGTTCCTGTAGAGATGAAACAGACTTGGTAATGAGCTTACAGAAGGCTACAGATCAGCACCACAGCAGCATGTCAAGTAGCATCCATGAGAAAAGCAGAGCGAATATTGATAGCGATTGTTGGATATTACCATCATCTGCTTTCTAGACTGGAAAGCTCCATTTCTAGGAATATTTACCATATTAAACAATTGAGACTCTGCATACTGAGGGTCTCCTGTAGCAAAGATTCACAACCTGTTGGTCAGTGTCCCAAGTGATATTGTACAATCTGGATTAGGAATTTCTTTCTTGATATATATATATATATATATATATATATATATATATATATATATATATATATAATATTCTAACTGTTATATTATATTTTTGGGGTCGAAGAGGATAAAAAAAAATCACATTAATTCTTAGATGTCCATACCAGTGGCATACTGACAACTGAAGCTAAATAAGCTAAAAGAAGCTATACACCAATTCCTTAGCGGATATTGTTGGATATACCAAGAATGTATTGTTATAGAGAATAGTGTGAACAATATTCTTCTTATAATTGGAGGGTGTGAATTTAATTTTCTTGGTATCAGTACCATGCAAGGGTTCCAACAGTACCGAACAAGCCATAAATCTATTTTCATGTATTAACCCATAACACATTTCATAAGTACTACTACTACTGTACTACTAAGGGCTCGTTCACATCTGCGCCGGCACTCCGTACTTGAGGTTTCCGTTTCCTGCCTAAAACAGAGGCAGGAGACGGAAACCTGCAGGAGGCTTTCTCACCCATTCATTTGAATGGGTGAGAAAGCTGTCCGGCCGTGAGCGGCGGTGAGCGTTTTGCGCTCTCCGCCGCGAAACCGGGTTTTATAATCCGGACACAGAGTCGGACATGCAGTACTCTGTGTCCGGATAAAAAAATCCGGTTTCGCGGCGGAGAGCCTAAAACGCTCACCGCCGCTCACGGCCGGACCCGGTCTATGGTTTCCGTCTTCTGGCATGAAGAAGACGGAAACCATAGAACGGAGACCAGAAGGCAGGTGTGAACCTAGCGTAAATAGTAAATCAAGATAACTTAGTCAATGTATAGGATGTCTTATGAATCATGACATTTCTTTAAAAGGCATTCAGTTTGTGGACATTTTTAATATACGTTGTGTTTTCCATATTCACCTTTCCCAAAACTTTTGCGTGTTGTCCCTAAATGGGGGTATATTGATTTCATTCAATTATTATAATCTCTAGTTCTGACATAGCTTTTCTTTCACATAAACAATGTAACTGATAATTTGTTACCTTTTTAGGACAGAAGAGGGACGTGTGCTGCTGCTGTTTACCCAAACCAGATGGCTTAGACCCATCATAATAGGTTTTCAGTCTCTAGGTTTATATGTCAGTCCCCAGACAGCAACCATAAGTCTTACAAATGGCAAGAAGGTAGAGGACAAAATATACTATAAAGTTGCCTAAATATACCATAAAGTTACCTTTTTGTTCTACGTTATTGCATAAGATTTGACAACCTTGGTAAATAAAGATGACATGGCAAGACATTTAATGTTTGTTGCCTAGAAAGGACCATTTATTTTAGAGATTCTACAAAAACTGATTATTTTGACATGGATGAAATTCCATATTATTTAAAAAAATTTTTATGGTTGGTCTAGATGCAAAAATGTAGAACATAAAGGAAATATGGCAGTACAAATATAGAAGCATAAGAAATAATAAACATTATACAGGAGATAGGTTTCTGTCCAATGACCAGTCTTACAGATATTGTATATTTGGTCTGAGTTCACTGACTACACTCAGATATGTTATTATATTTCTTATTATTATAACCTTGTTATTCCCCATAATGGAGATCATTGTTATACAATCTTTCAGATGCTGTTCACACTATACCATCTTTGTGACTGGCCAAAAGAACTTACACATTACAAATCAGTTTTCTGGCAGATGAGACAAATGTCCATTTTACATGGTCAGAAATCTCTATGTGCAAAAACACCCAAGAGATACAAAAATGTGGGGAACAAGTATAAAAGAAGGAAGGATAGAAAGAAAGCATATTGTGCCATGTGATGTCTCATATGTGACACTCTGACAATGTACAGTGCAATAACACGAAGGCCTTTTTTTTTTGGTCTCTCAATAATACGATCCTCCTTCACTGCTCGGTTCCCATCTACAATGTAATCACATGAAACCTCACTCGTGCTTATGAATCTCTTTGCAGTATCTATTTTCTCTACCTTTTAAATTAAAAATTGTTATGTCTGTCTTTTTCGCAACCTATGTTTTCCCATGACCTTTTCTATCTTTCAGCACCTATTGCTTCCTCTCATGAATGCATTGGAAGGCTTTCATATATGAAATCTATTCTTTGTATCACTTTTCTTTATTCTATACCATTCTGCAGACCACACTAAAAATATCCCTAGCCAACCCCTCAATAGCAAAGCACTGCTAACAAACTTTTATACTAGTTTCATATCAACCTTTATGTCTATATTGATCTGTAAATGATTAGAAATTTTGTTATAATATTACAGAAAATAAGATTATAGTATCCACTGGCGATAATTTTATACATTTCTGGTCTATTACATGTCCTAGTTGGAGGTGGGCACAGAACTGTAGCCATTGAATACAAACCTCAAACTCATATTTGTGTGTATATGGGGGCAATACTTTATTTAGTGTTGCCTACCCTGATGATCACCTTCTTAAAAAGCACCCATTACACTGTTCCAGTTAAACTGATGTTTCACTGAAATACCTTGTTGGAAAGGATGAAGCTGACACCATACCATACGAACTAGAACCTGACCTGGACAACTGGGCAAACGTATAGCAAACAAAATTCAATGCAGATAAATGTAAAGCTATGCTGAAAATCTGCATGTACATCTTCAATCCTCGAAGTAGGTAAAAGAATCACAGATGGATGAGCCTTTGGGTGTAGATCTTTTACTACTAAGATAATGTGTATGAAAAAGCAGCAAAGATTCAAGAACAAGAGAGGTTTAATTTTGCTATTATACAGTTTCAGCAACTATTTCAATGGCATCTAGAGATGAGCGAGTACTGTTCGGATCAGCCGATCCGAACAGCACACTCCATAGAAATGAATGGATGCACCTGGTACTTCCGCTTTGACGGCGGCCGGCCGCTTAACCCCCCACGTGCCGGCTACGTCCATTCATTTCCATGCATGCGTGCTGTTCAGATTCGCTCATCTCTAATAGCATCTAAGTTGGTTGCTGCAGCAAGTTATCAGATCAACTTATCAGAAGTAAAACTTGCTATATTTGTATATTAGTGATGCCCTATTTAAAAAAAACAGTTCAGTTCATAAAATATATACCGCAAAGTTGGGTGAAGTGATAAAATGCATGAAGAATGGCACCTTTAATGGTTATATACGTTTTGAAAGCATTTTACATTGTTCCGATGATTCTTAAGTAAAAAAGGATGCTACTTGTGTTTCAACTCTCCCAAGCACATGTAAGCTCCCTTGAAATGTATCATACTCCATCCCTCATTCCTTTGACATCTGCAGTTGCTGGAGAGCCAGGACACTTCCATACACAATGGCCAATCCTGCCATAATGGAGAGCTGCTGCAAAGAGCATCTGTCACTATGGGGGCTAGGCATTGTCTGTGCATTGATTTAAGTAGCAACTATTTAAAGCTTTAATCATCATGTTGAAGCCTTGAAGGGCAATAAAATACCATATTCTTTTGGGAAAGAGCTTATCCAGTAATGGGCAAAGAGGGCGTTTCATGGCATTTACTTGTGTTGAGTTGAAGCCAAGAAATAGAGACCAGTAGCGACCAGCAGCACCTGGTAGGAATCAGAATGTAACCACCTGGGAGTAATTGAGGTAGCACTGCTTAACCCAATCTTAGCCTGTTTTTATTAGTTGGACAACTCTTTTAAATCATCACATAGGAGATAACTAAACAACTTATAAAAGGACATAATGCTTGTCTTAAATGATTTCTTCTAAAAATACAAAAAAAAAAATAAATTCAAATCTTCAATCCTGTTCTAATCTAGTGCAGATACCCTGGCAGAACTCACTAGTCTTTGTTTACAGGCTGTCAGGGCTCATTCACATCTGCACCTGGGGGCTCCGCTTTCAGGTTTCCGTTTCCTGCCCGAAACTGGGCAGGAGATGGAAACCTGCCGGCATTTTTCAAACCTATTCAAATGAATGGGTTTGAAAAGTGTCCGGCCGTGAGCACTGGTGAGCGTTTTGAGCTCTCCGCGACAAAACCATTTTTTTTTAACCGGACACAAAGTTGGACATGCAGGATTTTGTGTCCGGTTTAAAAAAAACAGTTTCGCTGCGGAGAGCTCAAAACACTCCCCGACGCTCACGGCCGGACAGGTTTCCATTTTCTGCATGCAGAAGATTGAAATCTCAGAACGGAGACCGGACGCTGGTGTGAACCCAGCGTCACCATGTGGCCTCTTCAGTCTATCAGTGGCCTCAGTGTTCATATGACTACTGAGGTCACAAATTGGCTTTGGTGTCCATATGATTCCAACTTGTAAACAAAAACTTTTGGGGATGACTGCAGCATCTGTGCTGGACCAGCAAGAATGGAAGAGGCAAAAATGGCATTTTACTGTATGCATTTTTTTTTTTTTGCAAGAAGAAGGAATACCCCTTTAAACCATTAACGACAGCTTAATACATTGTATTTTTTTTTATTAGTTTGAATCCTAGAGTTCTATTTTTCCAATTTTTGTCATTTGCACAAGTGTTTTTATTTCTCTTCCCTGTATACAATTGTATAAAAGAAACTTTTCCATTGTCATCTCATTGTGTATTACTGTGACCTTGGCTATGTAATGTGATTAGGGACGGCTCGGGCCACATCAGGTACAATCTTAGCATAATAAAATAAATACATTTATGCTGCTTTCCACCTGGAAGGTGCTGATCATGTGGAAAGTTTATTGTCAATCAATCCTCTGCTATCTCTGAAATCCACATGTGCTCTTCGGATTGAATGTTAAAATAACCTGGACAAGGTTGAAAGTAGGAAGGCAGAAATGACTTTCAGGCATCTAAAATTCCAGCAAGCACTTCATCATAAAAGCATCGCTGGTTAAAAATGAGACAGTCAACAAACTGAATTTGAGGCAGAAAGGTGAGAGAAGGAACGAAATGTAAAGGACATAGATCTAAGGTCCAAAGTAACATCTGTGATAGTGCATCTAATTCAGTTATTATTCCATCTGCTGGCTGATCTAGACACTGAGCCAAGAAAATGTGATACTATGTGTATATAGAAGGTTTACACTCCACTGCACCATGATGAAAACTTATCAACGCACAGCCGAAAAATCACCCCATCCAATTGCTTCACCCACTGAGAGGAATCTGTGTCACATAAAGAACAATAGGCATTCAAATCGGCAATAAATTGCTTACATTTTATTTTCTCCAGCAATCTTTGTTCCTTCAAGGTGTCATCTGGAAGAGGACGATTACATTATCCATCATTACCTACAAAGGAACAAGAGCGGCTCAATAATGCTAAATATTGAGTTATTATTGATTTATCCAGCTCAGATGTGTTAGCAACAAACTTGTCTGTCAACAATGGGATTAATTCACAGAACTGATGTTAAAAGAAACCCATGTGGCCATTGGTTGCTATGTGTATTATTCAGATCATTGTCTTTTTGTGAGACATATACAATAGTAAAAGATGCTGACCTTTGAGCACCGGCTGGATAGCAAGTGTTGATGTTAGTATCTGTAACCATAATTGTCATTATTGTTCTGTATGAACCACTGTCCAATATCACTCACAGAGTCATTGCAGATTTTTCTTTATTATTATTTTTTTGATCTCTTATCAAGATAAAGGAACAATGTGACTTTTTTTTATTGTTAAACATCTCTCTACTAATAATGATTTCTGAAGTCCTATTCTTGGTAGATAGCGTTGACCCTTACCTCGAACTCTTACTTGGCACCTACATAAATCATTAGAAACTGGATTCTTAAAAAATTCCATACCTTGTCTAACCTACATTTTTATGGCAGCAATTAGCGCTTCGCTGTTCGTCCCACTGAGAAAGGTCACTATTCTTGCATTTGAGAAGACTGTGTAATGAGAGAGCGGAGAAATGTATTAATAAACACATAATATGAAAAAGTGTCATGAATAAGTGGAAGGTATGAAAGTTGTAGGTCAATGTAATGCCATCAAATGGCAGATTTGTAGAAGAAATATGATCAGCTATTGTATGATATACAATATAGAAATATTGCTTTACATCTTGATTACTGTGGTTTATCAGCCGGCCATGTATATGTGACGGCCATTTTGTTTTGCACTGCTGACGCCATATAATACACAAAGGACATCTGAGAATATATCAATATATTTTAGTTTTGTATTTGTAAACTGCTGTAGGTAGGAAAAATACAATTTATGCTTTATTGTGTATGGTATAATAATGTTCTATTAATGCTGATAAATTTCTCAACTTACTACTGTACTTTTTCATTGTCATCAAAGTGAATGTTTTTGACATAGGAAACCTAATCTTTAAAGCATGAAAGCTGCTCAGGCGAGTCCAAGGTGATGTTGTTTTCAAGGTCAACACGAGCTAGCCAAAGAAGATGTCAAATCTGAATTTAATGACTAAAGTTAAAAGACCCAATGCTTTCTGCAGTGTCTAAAATATGGAAGAAAATGTTAACATTCTGCACATGACAATTGATCATGCTGTTTGTCTTATTTTTACAGTATTAAGACAAATTGCAGAGATACAGTCTACATTTATAATCTCGAGTGGTTTTATTGAAAATGTACAGTTTAAGTAACTTTTTTCCCTTTAACCCCTTCCTGCACCATGATATAACAGTATGTCATGGAAATGTGTACCTTAAAGAGAACCTTTCACCCACAGTATTATGTATTGTCTGCTTTCCTTATGTGCACCTGAGTGCAGGAGATATCAGTATATCAGTGCCGTTAGTTTTGGCACTAATAGCTTTCCACCATCAGAAGGGTGGGCCTTAGTACCTAGTGTCATCACTGGGCGGTAGAGAATGTCCATCCCAACAGTGCTCTTCCATAGCATTGTACTGTTAGAGAGGGCATTCCTTACCACCCAGTGATGACACTGACCATTAATGCCTGCCCTGACTGTGAAGGTGTATTGTATAGGGCTCATATAGTCAAAGCTGACAGCTTTCCAGTGGTAAATAAAACTGTAGGTGCCAGAGGACATGAAGGGTCCTCATTAATTAAACATGACATACTATTATGTCATGGTAATGTCATTTGCTGGCACTCACATGTAACACCTGCAGCCAGAGCTGATCTCCAATCATGGGTGCTAACCCCTTAGATGCCACAATTAATTATGAATATAACATCTAAGGGGTCACTGCAAAGGGACTACACCATGGCCACCTATCTGGAAAAAATACCCCACCCCAAACACAAACAAGAAGTAATTTTGTTGCACACACTTAGTGGTTAAAGTGAAAAAAAATTTTTGTGATTTTATTTTAACAGGATTGTTAACGCCATTGACACAATGCAAAGTAGTATTGACAATAAACTAGATCCGTAAATAAATTTATTTACGGATCTAGTTTATTGTCAATACCACCCCAAACACAGACAGACTCTGATCCGGTACAGACTGAGCACCCACAGCCTAGAGATAGAGACGGCGTTGCACAGGCAGACATACAAGCCACAGGAAAACAGATTGTGCCAACACTGTGACCAAGGGGCCCTAGAAGACGAGGCCCATTTCCTGCTACACTGCACCAAATACTCAGCTGTCAGGGCCACTTACTTCCAAAGTCTCTCAGCCCACATCCCAGACTTCACATCTGAAGACAAGAAGAGGAAACTCTACATCCTACTAGGAGAAGAAGAGTCCACCATGGAGATCGTGGCCCAATATGTGTCAACCTGCCACCGAATGAGGGTAAGATGAGACTCCAAGGACTATTATACCCCATATCATCCACCTACCCACCCTACACCTGCCCATACCCACTACATGTCCATTATCCACCTGCCACCAAACGAGGAGAACAACGAGACCCCAAGGACTATTGTACCCCAAACCACCCACCCTCCCACCGATCTACCCACCTACTCCACTCCAATAATTTATAGGCACTCCAAACTTGTACCATTAGAAAAAACATATCATGCTGCAAACAAGCAAGCTCTCATATGGCTATATCCCTAGAAAAAAAACAATAATAGCTTGCACAATATGACAATAAAAAACCAAAAATCGCCAAATCTTTAGAGCAGAACTGGCTGCAGCAGGAAGAGAATGTATAAGATGTGCAAGTGTATGTCAGGGTACATCCCAGATTTAGAGCTTATGATGGAAAAGACAGCAAAAGTGAACCCCCAATCATAGGAGCTACTGGGACATAGTAGGGAATTTGTTATATTCAATGTACTCTGCAAAGCTTTACATATTCACTTTTCACCATCCACTCTGCATTCATATCTGGGAAAACTAATGCTCATCCCGCCCTTAAATTCTTTGAGGGGTGCAGTTTTCTATATCTGACTTTGTTATTGTTTATAATCCTACTAATATTATAAAATGTGAAAGTTTATGTGTTTGGATGTTTGTGAGTCAATCATGTAAAAATGGCTCAACGGATTTGAATGAAATTTGGCACATAGATAGATTGTAACCTCAATTAAAACATAGGCTACTTTTTTATCCCAGTAAATGACATGGTTTCATGACTGTTATGAATTTATGTTCACATACTACATTACACTGCTCTTGCAGCAGCTTTATCTCAGCCAGGTCTGTTATCTCTCTATGTAAACACATGCTAACCCTCAAGGATTCTGTACACACATTTGCATATTATCTGATCAGCCCCAGGCAATATGTTGACACACTGAATGGGAAAACACCTTTAATCCAAATTGTCAGTTTGCTACTTTTAAACATGTCGGGAAAAAGAAAATCTAATTTGTTGCAAAATTCTAAAACGACAGCTATGAATGTAGACAGAAGTCAACAGAGTTCTCCTCAAGCGGAGCTGATGGGGATCATCAGTGCCAACAGCACACTCATTTATATGGTGTCCCAGTGAGCTGCTGAGATTCTGGAACAATCATGGGCACAGGGCGAAGAATGAGTCCAGCGGCAAACCAGGTTAACAGCTGCCGAAACACCAGAGCAGGCGGATTATCAACGCCAACAACACTCTCATTATATGGCATCCCAGCGAGCTGCTGAGATGCTGGAAAAATCACGGGCACAGCACGAAGAATGAGTTCAGCGGCAAACCAATTTAACAGCTGCCGATACGCCGGAGCAGGCAAACCACTGACGGCAGCAATTTTCTGAATATAGGCGGATTATCGATGCCAACAACCTGCAGACGAAGTATATACATATATATTTAGTATGTTGTTAGACTGCTTCACTTTGTGAATATACTTATAATAGCATTTTTTGCAATGGGAATCCTCTTTGATATTCACAATCGTCCACTCTCTTTATTACTTTTTATTGGAGTCTGAAAAGTTGAAATATATAAAAATAAAGTTACAAAGAATTATCACTAACAACAGATGTGTAGTTTTATCCCTCACCTTTTTGAAACATCAGAACACATTATAAAGGAGAATCGCACGATCCTGAAAGTGTGAATTCAACCATAAATGTAGGAAAGGTGTTGAGGTATTAGTCAGATATCACTGTCTTCACTATCTTCATTTTCTAATGCAAAAGAGCTTAAAGCATAAAACAAAAGTGGCTTTGCTGGAAGAAAGAAAAGATCAAGTGCAATATTAGGCAGAAAGAGCAAATAAGAAGGAAAACCAACAGTCTGTGTTCGATTGTGGCCAAGGAAGAGAATTATGAAAGTCTTTGAATGGTCCTCAAAATTTAGGTTACTCTGAGATATTTATCAGTCAATTGGCAAGTACTGTTGCTTTGCGACTACTCTGCTTTAACATATAACACCTACCATAGGATTCAAATGGCAATATCTGTGAAAGATTGCAGACTGGTCTACAACTGTCAGCAGCTTTAATGTCTGACTGCTTAAGGAGCAAACCAGATGCCTTGTTTCTTTCATTGTACTGTTAGATGCAGTAAGTGAAAGCAGTACAAATAAACATTTCATTTAGAACTTAAAAAAGAAAGAGGATTCCTTCCTGCATCTTAGAAAGAACCAGCTTGAATCAAACAAACAGTGCACTAAGCAGCACAAAGCACTTAGCGTATATGTCTGATCGCTATTATATCTGTCCTGTAAGCCTCATGTGCATGAAGAACTGAAAAGCAAGGGAAAAAAAACATATACTGACATATATAAAGCATATTGGAATACACTTATGTTTCCTGATTTTATATTTTCATTCTAATTTTTATATACACTGCTCAAAAAAATAAAGGGAACACTTAAGCAACACAATGTAACTCCAAGCAACACTGATTGACAATCAATTTCACATGCTCATGTGCAAATGGAATAGACAACAGATGGAAATTATTGTCAATTATTGAGACACACTCAATAAAGGAGGGGTTCTGCAGGTGGGGACCACAGACCACATCTCAGTACCAATGCTTTCTGGCTGATGTTTTGGTCACTTTTGAATGTTGGTTGTGCTTTCACACTCGTGGTAGCATGAGACGGACTCTACAACTGACACAAGTGGCTCAGGTAGTGCAGCTCATCCAAGATGACACATCAATGCAAGCTGTGGCAAGAAGGTTTGCTGTGTCTGTCAGTGTAGTGTCCAGAGGCTGGAGGCGCTACCAGGAGACAGGCCAGTACACCAGGAGACGTCAAGGGGGCCATAGGAGAGCAACAACCCAGCAGCAGGACCGCTACCTCCACCTTTGTGCAAGGAGGAACAGGAGGAGCACTGCAAGAACCCTGCAAAATGACCTCCAGCAGGCCACAAATGTGCATGTGTCTGCACAAACGGTTAGAAACTTACTCCATGAGGATGGTATGATGGCCTGACGTCCACAGATGGGGGTTGTGCTCACAGCCAGGGGTGAACCTGCCTTTGTCGCCGCCCGAGGCGGACGACAGAAAGCCCCCCCCCGGGAGGAGGGGGCAGAGCAAAGGGGGCAAAGCGGCGTTAGAAGGCAGAGAGCAGGCAGGGAGAGGACCTGCTCTCTGCCTGAGTGTGAAGGGAGGCCGCTGGAGCAGCGCTGCGTCCACAGGGCCTTCCCAATCCACCGCTCGGTGACGGTGACAGCTTGTCCTGGACTGGCTTAGGTAAGCAAAAATGCTGCCCTCCCTGGGGCCCTGGCATAGCGCCGCCTGAAGCGGTCGCTTCAGGTCGCCTCATGGGAGATGCGGCGCTGCTCACAGCCCAACACCGAGCAGGACGCTTGGCATTTGCCACAGAACACCAGGATTGACGCCCTGTGCTTTTCACAGATGAAAGCAGGTTCACACTCAGCACATGTGACACACAGATGTCACTCACATGATTCAGACGAGGATAGCACACAGAAATACACTAGGATGTACAAAGTCTGTTTCCTACTCCACAAAAAGTGTAGCTAATGTGAAAGCATCCAAAGCCTTGTATCTCTGAGGGCTCGTTCACATCTGCGCCCAAGTGTCTGTTCTGCAGGTTTCCGTTTCCTGCATAAAACAGAGGCAGGAGACGAAAACCTGCAGGACTCTTTCTCATCCATTCATTTGAATGGGTGAGAAAGATGTCCGGCCGTGAGTGGCGGTGAGTGTTTTATGAAACCGGGTTTTTTAATCCGGGCACAGAGTCGGACATGCAGTACTCTGTGTCCGGATTAAAAAAAACGGTTTCGCGGCGGAGAGCATAAAACGCTCACCGCCGCTCACAGCCAAACACGGTCTGTGGTTTCTGTCTTCTTGCATGCAGAAGACGGAAACCACAGAACGGAGACCAGAAAGCAGGTGTGAACCTAGCGTAAGCCATTATTTAAGCAGTCCTGTAAGCAGGACTGTTCTCTCTGCCTTTTTTGGGCGGAAACCCGGCGGGCTTCTATGGGGTCCACGGGTTTCCATGGGTAACTGCTTTTTAAGTGAGTTAGGTTTCCCTTCTTCGAATCCCAAGTGGACCCAAAGAACTTAAATGCAAGCTCAGGAGTGAACCTAGCGTAAATGTTTATTTTCTCTTCATTCCTATTTTCCATTTTGCATCAAGACTTATTTCTTTGATAGATCTGGTTCAAGAATCACATATTTATTCTGTGTTGATTTCAGACTCGTGGATGCTATAGTAAGCAAAGTCCTATGAGAAATTACGCAAGTTGGTCTTTTTCACCATGGATAATAGGAACTGATGAAGGTCATTTTGTGTGAAGGTGTATTGTCTGAGACATTGTCATGTCTATTAGGAGATGATTTTTCATGCTTATTAAATGACACAGTGAATTGGAGTTGAGTGTTTGGTGAATTATTTAGTATATCCCTTGAGGGAACAACCTGGGGATGTGTTATCAAATAACTTTGTGTGTCTTTGGATTAGACCTGTGCAGGAAGCAGAATGGATAAAGAATTGCTTGTTTAAATCACTTTAGAGCCTTGTTTCTTTTATAGATTTTCTATGCAGATATGGTCACTCAATTATTTCGATTGTCCTGGTTTAGAAAGGATTAAATGCCCTAATCTAAATGGTTTCTCTAACAATTTTCCTAGTTATCTTAGTGTAGATAATATTTCCTGATATATATTATTATTTGTGATATATTGTTTGTGATATATATTATGTATATAATTTCATATAATTCAAAGGGAGAGTCCTGTGAAACCAGAGGGTTGCGTTGTCATAGTTTAGAGAGGCTGCTAAGGTGAGTTGACCACTTAATCTTTATGACTTTATAGCTTTTACCCGCGACTTTGTCTGCGGTGATTTGAGAATTGGGCGGACACAGACATGTGAAACTGTAAAAGTGCTTTAAAAAGTTTGGTGGGCTAGCAAATGTGATGTGATGTGTTATATTGTGTATGTAGTGATACAGACAATGTGATGTGTTGTATTGTGTATGTAGTGATACAGACAATGTGATGTGTTATATAGTGAAAAGCTATATGTAAATGTGAGTGAGTAGAGTGAGGGCTACTCCTGAGGTGACAGTAAGGAGTGTGCAGGCAGGTTGATGCAGGAAATGTGTGAATGTGTAGTAGTGATACAGACAATGTGATGTGTTGTAGTGATACAGACAATGTGATGTGTTGTATTGTGTATGTAGTGATACAGACAATGTGATGTGTTGTATTGTGTATGTAGTGATACAGACAATGTGATGTGTTGTATTGTGTATGTCATGATACAGACAGTGTGATCTGTATAGTGGAAAGCTATATTTAAATGTGAGTGAGTAGAGTGAGGGCTACTCCTGAGGTGACAGTAAGGAGTGTGCAGGCAGGTTGAGGCAGGAAATACCAGGCAGTGTGTGTGAGTCTATAGCTGGGGCTAGGAGTCCTGCTTTTGTGAATCTCCTGCTAGGAAGCCATGTTGTTTAGTGGCACGAAAAGTAGCCTGTGACTCAATCGTAAGGGAAAACTATGTTTGTGGAAAATTGCACGCAAATCCGTCCAGGCGTTTTAGCGTGATTGAGGAACAAACATCCAAACTCACAAACATCCAAACATCCAAACACACAAACTTTCACACTTATAATATTAGTAGGATGTTGAGACCAGCCTGACCACCTATTACATCACTGCAGTACTAGTATAGTAATATAACGGACTTGCCTCAATTTGTTGGAAAAAAACACATTGCCTGTATTTAATGCTGAAGCACATAGTACTAAATAATGTGACAACAGCATGATTTGTGAAATAGTGTGGAGTTATAGTGACAATGTTTCCCTGACAAAGAATTTTTGGACGCCAAATCTGCAAAATATTTTAAAGCTCTTTTCCTTGAATAAGTACTGTTTCAACAGAAGTTACATAAGTGAATAGAACAGGCGATTACAGATAACCTTTGTAGTTATCTAGTAGGAAAATTCATAGATTATATGTCACCAAACATTCTTGTTTCAGTGGTGTACATCCTGGAAAATATGCACCAGTAACTATTTAGTGAATTCTTTAAGTGATGGGAATTTGAGTATAAGATTTAGGAGTGACTGCACACATTATGTGGGGTGGCTGCTCCCATACTACATCCAGGGTTTTTTTCATGAGTTTAACTATCTTCAGGGTCTTGCTGAGCAGTTTGTTTTATCACTGTTATACGCCTTCATACATGATGTTCTATCAGTTTCTGCTGCTAGTATCCCCATTATGACTGTTGCACATTGTATGTTATTCTCTGAGGCAGGATGTGTGTATCTGCCCCGCGTTCCCATCCATTATATCTATTACTGGGTTGTTTACGTGTAATTTGGCCAGGAATAACTACAACAGCAAAAAAATTGCAGAGAAAAGCCAAAGTGAGCATGATATAGGAGATCGAGGGACACTGAACTGCAAATACAGTACAAAGACATGAAGAAGCTGAAAAGATCCCTGAAACAGGAAAGTGCAATCTATGAGCATAGTCAGGAAAGCTGCTTACTGTCTATGAAAATATTGCATCTGTAATCACATAAGCAGTCAAAAGTAGATACAAATACATAGACAATAATTTTTACATTCGAAGCTGTGAGATGTTTTCAGATGTGCGTGGAGGCTGTGAGGAAAACAATAGAGATGAGCGAGTAGTGTTCGATCGAATACTACGGTATTCAAAATACTCATACTCGATCGAACACTACTAGCTGTTCGAAGTTTAAGGTTCGATGCAGAACCAGCGTTGATTGGCAGAATGCTATACATTGCCAATCAACGCTGGTTCTTCTCTTACCTTTAGAAGTCTTCTCCGTGCAGCGTCCTCGCGGCATCTTCCGGCTGGAATTCACTCTGCCTAGGCATCCGGCCTAGGAAGAGCTGACTACGCATGCGTGGGCATGCCCTCGCATGCGCAGTCGGCTCTGCTCAGGCGTCGGGCCGGGCAGAGCCGACCGCGCATGCGCAGATGGCTCTGCCTAGGCTCCGATGCCTAGGCAGAGTGAATTCCAGCCGGAAGACGCCGCGGGGGCGCTGCGCCGGGAGAAGACTTCAAGGAGAATCCAGCCCGACCGTCACTCGTGAACTTGGTAAGTATAATTTTATCGAATTTTGCGTACCCCTGGAATGAGCATTTCCCCCCATAGACTATAATGGGGTTCGAAATCCGTTCGAACAGTCGAACAGTGTGCGGCTGTTCGAATCGGATTTCGAACCTCGGACATTTTAGTGTTTGCTCATCTCTAGAAAACAACCCTACCCCTCTGCATTTGCTGTGTCAAGATACAAGTCCTTCATCTTTCCATTTGCATTCTAAAAAGAAAGACAGCTTTACAGTATCTATGGACAGGGCATCCCTAGAAACAGGGAGTGAACTGCAAATTAGCTAAAAGGGAGACACCTTGTGGCATTAACTTTAAAGAGATTTTTCAGACAGAAAGCAACAACATTTTTAATTACAGTACATTACAATTTTGTCCAGACTCACATACTGTTAAATGAGACTAAGTTTTCTAAAATGTTACTGGCCATTTAAGTGAAAGAGTGACCACAATAGGTGCAGATATTATCATCATTCATTGTCCCAGGTAGGCTCACAATCTAAATTCCTTATTAGTATGTCTTTGGAGTGTGGGAGGAAAGATGCTACCCTTGGCTGTATTCCAGTGCTGGAAAGCTAACCACTGAGTCACCGTGCTGCACCTGAGGTTGTTTCTGAGAGAAAGACAAGAGTAAGTCAGAAATAGAACAGACTCACTTGTACTTTCTCTATACAGTGTCTAATAGCTAGTCTCCACTTAACAGCTCAGTGAGGAAGGAAAACTACAGATACAGCATGCAGAGGGTATAAGTGCTAATGTCTGAATAATGTGCAGATATACTAAGTATAACAGGTAAAACTCTTTAAATATTTACTTCTAACCTATAGCAGCAACAAGGAACAGCCTTTGGTATGTACATTCTGTTATTCATGTTTAATTTATAAAATACAAGGATTAAAGCATATTGAGACCAAAATATCATATCCTTATGTTCATGTTGATATGTGTTCTGCATACCATGGACATGAACCCCTTCCCACTCTGCGCAATACTATTATGTCACGCTGATAGTTTAGTTGCAGGCACAGGTATTAGAATAGGGTGACCCCATGAAAATTGTATATTGAGGTATAGTGTAGGTTTCCATCTGAGGACACTTTGTCAGTGCCCAGCTGTCACAATTTTATCAATAATTGTGCTAAGAACCTCACATTTTTATACACAGATAATGACTAGTGTTATTGCAACTTAAACTTCATATACTTATTGTTTGCATATGTCTTAGCACACTTTACGGAGTGGTGCTAACATTTTTGTTGTCTGTATTGCAGGCATCGCTCCGTCCACTTGTGTATATTTATTTTACTATGGAGGCGCTGGTCTGATTTTTTTGTCATTAACATGGATTCAGTTGTCTTTGACAACTTTCACTAATCTTCACAACATGAAGGCAAGAGCATTGATAAAGCTAAAGGCGGTTAAAAATAGAATACCATACAGAGTAGGATAGACTATGCATATTAGATTGATAAATTCTGACACCGAGGACCCCGTATGAGCAGCTGGAGGTCTTCGGAAATGCTCCACTTCCTTGTCTCAGACCAGAGACATCAGGTTCATTGGTTAAATGTCAATGCTGCAGATCAGTCCATTAAAATGAATAGGACTGAGCTGCAATACCAAATACAGTCAATATACAATGTCCAAATGCTGCAGCACTTTCATTTAGCTGATTTGTCAGAGTTCTGCTTCTCGGACATGTGATCAATATGCTAGTCCTGTAAAACCCCTTTAACTATATCTAGCTTTGCACATGACAACTTAATTTTGTACACTTTTATTCCATACTCTATATTATATGAGTTATCAAAGATGCAAAGACATTATGGACAGTATACTTGTGACCAAAATAACTGTGGATAATATTTGGGTAGATAATAGTATGAAATATTTTATGACATTGCATGTCCACCATTTTACAGTTTACAGTACATATGAGGCTTTTATACATAGAAAAGCAGAGTACCTTGGTAAATACATTATAGTGAATGGCTTGTCCTGATCCTATATTTTAGGCAAGAGCTATGTACAGTTTTGCTTGCTGCATCTCCTACTTACTCAGTGTCTGCTTATTCCGTAACCCTCACTAATACCGCTCTTTAGAGAAGTTCTTACGATTCTTTCCTGACCTCAACATTAATGACTCTTTTCAGCTACAACCAATAAAATTGTGCAGTTTAGGACTGTAAAACAGGCTGCGACTTGGAATCAGTCCAAGATAAATAATTCAATATATTATGAAAAATAGACCTACAAATATACCATGTACCAATGCTCAAAGGTAGATGTATCTTATATTCACTGAATGGAAACACTAATAGCATAGAACGCCATAAATGCAAATAGACCGACCTTCTATTGGGCCAAGTAATATAACTTAATAAGAATAAAGTCTGTTTATTATTTATGTCGGTAGGAAGAAAATTCAGACCAAAATGAGTCGACCTCTGAAAGTAAAGTGCACTTCTTTGCAATAAAGGGAATGAATGTCGGAATGGATTGGCAGACAATTGCTCCGAATCCTCTTGTAGTTTGCAGTCCTTCGAATGTCTCTTTCAGGCTTGTAAACGCTCTCATAACAATCACAAGAATAATATCTAACACAGACAGATATTCCCTTGCTGCCGAGATGGTGACATTTTACATAGGTTTCAATTTCTGTTTAATGGAGATATGCTTATATAATTGCTTTCAGCTCAGAACACAAAATATGTGGATATCATAAAAGAATGTTTTCCTACCATACACAACTTTATCCACAGACATTAAAAAAAACAACATTTTAGGTTTCCTTTTGTACCCTGCAGCCACTGAAAGTGTATAGTCGCCAGAGTAAGTGAACATCTAATAGCCTTAATATCATAGATACGTTCTTTTTTTTCTGAGGAAAGGGATTATGGGTAGAAAATTACCCAAACAAGAAAGAAGAAGCGCTAAGTGGCTTTTGCAGCTTGGAAAGAATTGATTTTCATGCAATGGCTGGATATATGGCCATGTTTTGATTTGAATACTGCAGACAGGATGAGTCAGTGCACGGCTAGGCGGTATAATTGCTGCCGGTTGATGCTTCCTTCCCTGCAAGTTAGCAAAGATCTAGGTGCTTGAGGTAATTGAGTTGTTTGTTATTGAGCAGCATTAAAAACTATGTCAAAAATATATCAGTGTTAATTCATGTCTGAGATAACCTGAAGTAAATTGGAAATAAATCCTTGAAGCTCTGAGAAGTGTTTGTCTGTGTTTTCTGCCGGTGCCAGCAGCAATTAAAGACCACAATCCGGCGGCTTCCTTCTTTCTTATTGTCACTGCACATATTGAAATGACCAGAGTTTGTTTTTTTCAGACTGTTTCAATTCCGGTCCTGCACTAATGTGATAGACACTTTCAGCAATTTATTTTTCGTCAGTGGGCTCAACTGCCAAACACATCGTATTGGTGGAGAATATAAGGTCTAGAAATGTGTTAAGGGCCTTACTTAACTTCTTAATATGCAGTAAATTTGCATGTCTAAAATGAGTCACATGCAAGTTGTGTTTTCATATGATAATGGAGCAGGAGAGCTATGACAGATGGGGACATTAGTGCTCATCAGAGCCATTCTTGATGTCTCCATGGTTTCAATTCTATATTATTTCTACAGCATTAACTGTTTTTAGTGTCTTTCTGGCCTCAAACAACTGGCGGCCGCTGCTCCTATGGCGAAGGGAAGGGTTAACGCTTTGGGATTTTCCGCTAAATGTACATGTCATATTTGACTGTTATTTATCTGTCTATAATTTGCAATGAATTGTATTAGTGGTGTCTGTATGCAAACCAGTAAGTGTCTTGATTCTCTAAGGCGGTAAGAGCAAGTAAACAGCAGAGCAGAGGAAAAATACACAGATCAGATTTTTTTTATTATTTCTTTTGACGGCTGTGAGAGAGAAAAGACAACTGCAGGCATTAGATTTGGAATGTCAATGTTTTAATGAAGAATTACACTGAAGGGTACGTAAGTCATTTTTAGTAGAAATATACAGCATATTAACATGCTTGTACCCTATTACTAATAATTCACTGGTAATTTAGAGTATTTCATTTGTCTCAATATGAACCATTCCCAGATTCATGCCATTTAAAGGTATTGTGCCATCAGAATAAGATCCATTTTTTAAACCCAATTGTTTTCTCGTACATTTTCCTTTGATATATATATATATATATATATATATATATATATATATATATATATATTTTAACTAGAGATGAGCGAACAGTGTTCTATCGAACACATGTTCGATCGGATATCAGGGTGTTCGCCATGTTCGAATCGAATCGAACACCGCGTGGTAAAGTGCGCCAAAATTCGATTCCCCTCCCACCTTCCCTGGCGCCTTTTTTGCACCAATAACAGCGCAGGGGAGGTGGGACAGGAACTACGACACCGGGGGCATTGAAAAAAATTGGAAAAAGTCATTGGCTGCCGAAATCAGGTGACCTCCATTTTAGACGAATAGTGGATTTCAAATCCGGGTCATATGAGAATGTGAACTTTGTGACTATGAGACAGGGATAGCTGTACAGGCAGGGATAGCTAGGGATAACCTTTATTTAGGGGGGAATGTTATTAAAAATAACTTTTTGGGGCTCTATCGGGTGTGTAATTATGATTTTTGTGAGATAAACTTTTTCCCATAGGGATGCATTGGCCAGCGCTGACTGGCCGAATTCCGTACTCTGGCCAATCAGCGCTGGCCAATGCACTCTATTAGCTTGATGAAGCAGAGTGTGCACAAGGGTTCAAGCGCACCCTCGGCTCTGATGTAGCAGAGCTGAGGCTGCACAAGGGTTCAAGCGCACCCTCGGCTCTGATGTAGGAGAGCCGAGGGTGCACTTGAACCCTTGTGCACCCTCGGCTCTGCTACATCAGAGCCGAGGGTGCGCTTGAACCCTTGTGCACACTCTGCTTCATCAAGCTAATAGAATGCATTGGCCAGCGCTGATTGTCCAGAGTACGGAATTCGGCCAATCAGCGCTGGCTCTGCTGGAGGAGGCGGAGTCTAAGATCGCTCCACACCAGTCTCCATTCAGGTCCGACCTTAGACTCCGCCTCCTCCAGCAGAGCCAGCGCTGATTGGCCGAATTCTGTACTCTGGCCAATCAGCACTGGCTAATGCATTGTATTGGCATGATGAAGCAGTGCTGAATGTGTGTGCTTAACACACACATTCAGCTCTACTTCATCGGGCTAATAGAATGCATTGGCCAATCAGCGCTGGCCAATGCATTCTATTAGCGTGAACTGAGATTGCACAGGGGTTCTAGTGCACCCTCGGCTCTGCTACATCAGATTGCTACATCTGATGTAGCAGTGCCGAGTGTGCATCAGATGTGTAGTTGAGCAAAACTGACTCAGCACTGCTAAGTCTCTGCATTCGCATAGGAATGCATAGGCCAGCCTTCGGCCAATCAGCGCTGGCTCTGCGGGAGGAGGCGGAGTCTAAGGTCGGACCTGAATGGAGACTGGTGTGGAGCGATCTTAGACTCCGCCTCCTCCAGCAGAGCCAGCGCTGATTGGTCGAGTTCCGTACTCTGACCAATCAGCGCTGGCCAATGCATTTCTATGGGGAAAAGTTAGCTTGCGAAAATCGCAAACTGACAGGGATTTCCATGAAATAAAGTGACTTTTATGCCCCCAGACATGCTTCCCCTGCTGTCCCAGTGTCATTCCAGGGTGTTGGTATCATTTCCTGGGGTGTCATAGTGGACTTGGTGACCCTCCAGACACGAATTTGGGTTTCCCCCTTAACGAGTTTATGTTCCCCATAGACTATAATGGGGTTCGAAACCCATTCGAACACTCGAACAGTGAGCGGCTGTTCGAATCGAATTTCGAACCTCGAACATTTTAGTGTTCGCTCATCTCTAATTTTAACATCTTCTCACCGATGACATTTTTTGTTTTTTGTTTTTGACTCCCTGCTTTCCAAACCCCATAACTTTATTTTTCCATTCACAAAGTCATATGAGGACTTAATGTTTGCAGGACAAATTGTTCTTCATTATAGTACCATTTATTATACCGGAAAGCTGGAAAAAGATTCAGGATAGGGTAGAATTGGAGAAAAAGTGCATTTGTACTACTTTCTTACAGGCTTTGTTTTTACGGTGCTCACTCAGTAGACAAAATGACATGTAACCCGTATTCTATGTTTTGGTACAATGACATAGTTTTATTTAAATTTTGACTCCTTAACAAAAATATAAAACTTTGAATTTTTTTTTCTTAAAGTCACCATATTCTGACATTCATAACTATTTTATATTATACTATCTGTGTATTGGGGTGCATAAGGTGTCTTTAGTTATATGATTTTGGAGAATGTCTATTGCTTTGATCACTTTTTATTAAAATTTTTTATCAGAGGTAACGGCAAAAAAATAGCAGTTTAGCACTTTTGATTTTTGTTCCTTTTACAGGATATCTAATGTGTATGTGTTTCACAGTAATTTTTTTGTTTTGTATTTTTTTATTACTATTTTATTAGCCACCCTACTTGGGGGCTTGAACCTTCAATTGTTTGATTGCAATCCCATAGACTTCAACACAACTGTATTGCAGTTTATAGGACTTTTGCTCAATTACTATTGATACTGGTCATAGACCATCTGTGATAGTAATATGCCTATTGCAGGCCTAGAATCCTTCAGAAGGCTTGCCATGAAAATAGGTCCGCTCCAACAAACTTGCCACAGTGGAGCCGAGCTGCAATGGGAAAGGTACCATCCTTGGGTTACCATCATGGTGATTTTTTACTGTCTGCAATATCCGCAGTCAGAGTGGACTTTGATCGCAGGCATTAGCTCCAGGTCTCTGCTGTACATTACAGCAGAGACCCAGTGGCGTAACTACCGTGGTAGCAGCAGTAGCAGCTGCCACAGGGCCCGGGCCATTAGGGGGCCCGGTGACAGCCGCTACCGCTGCGTTTTTTTTAAAAATAGGCTGTTACGGGCCCTATTCACTTGCCGATCCTGGCTGGGCCGGGATCGGCAAGTGACACCGCGGGCCCCACAGGGGCTATCATTATACTCGGGGGTCTTTGCAGACCCCCGAGTATAATGACCGGCGGATCGGGAGAGGTAATAAACATAAAAAACTGTTACTTACCTCTCCGCGATCCTGCCAGGCCTCCGTCCTACTGTTGTCTGACGTCTCTGACGTCACATGAACCCGGCATGCTTCCCGGGTCATGTGACGTCCGACGTCATTAACGAAGGACGCGAGCGGTGGTCAGCACAGGAGGACAGCACAGCACAGGAGCCGGGGAACAGGTAAGAAGCAACAGTGGTTTTTTTTTTTTAATGTTTTTATTCCCCGGGTCTCCGATTATTATACTCTGGGGTCTGAAAAGACCCCAGAGTATAATAATTGTTTATGGGTGTCCACAGAGGGACATAATAGTGTGTGCAGGGGCCACTATTGGGGATAATACTGTGTGCAGGGGACACTATTGGGGTTAATACTGTGTGCAGGGGACACTATTGGGGTTAATACTGTTCAGGGGCCACTATTGGGGTTAATATTGTGTGCAGGGGCCACTATTGGGGTTAATACTGTGTGCAGGGGCCACTATTGGGGTTAATACTGTGTGCAGGGGCCACTATTGGGGTTAATACTGTGTGCAGGGGCCACTATGGGACATAATAGAGTGCGGAGGAGGGGGTCGGTCGAGGTCTTCGGCGTCAGTTGGGATGGGGGGGGGGGCCCCATGTCAAAAGTTCGCCACAGGGCCCCGCCATTCCTAGTTACGCCACTGCAGAGACCTCTTAGCTATGGCGGCCGCTCTGCAGCAGAGTGGCCACCATCTTTAAAGACCCAGTATCTGCCATACTATTATGGCAGACGTTGGGAATGGGTTAAAGAAACTACTGATATATGAGCAAACAAATGAAGATAATCCAGCTTTCAGAATCCAATGTGAATAAAGAATTAAAACTTCACTTTTATTACGAAGATGTCATTCTCCCATTAAAAAATGAATGTGCAGGGGTAAAACATTGCCAATGTTTGACCCCTGCACATTCATTTTGTAATGGAAGAATGACATCTTCGTAATAAAAGTGAAGTGTTAATTCTTTATTCACATCGGATTCTGAGTGCTGGATTATCTTCATTTGTTTGCTACCGTAACCAGCCCAGCCGAAGGAGCTTTTTTCCGTGCACTCACTTGGAAGGATCCGATCCACTATAGGTTAACCTTTTTCAAGACGCCGACATCTGACATGTAAGTGCCACTTTCTAATTTTTAATTCTTACTACAATTCGAGAGCTGTAAGCAAACCTATGCTTATTTATACTACTGATATCAGAGCCTGTCTCATGGTTCCATAAGTGGAGCTTTCATTGTCATTCTGAATCAGGCAAAGAGCTTACTCAGTGGCGTAACTAGGAATGGCGGGGCCCCGTGGCGAACTTTTGACATGGGGCCCCCCCCATCCCAACTGACGCCGAAGACCTCGACCGACCTCCTCCTCCGCACTCTATTATGTCCCTTACTTGCCCCTGCACACAGTATTAACCCCAATAGTGTCCCCTGCACACACAGTATTAACCCCAATAGTGTCCCCTGCACACACAGTATTAACCCCAATAGTGTCCCCTGCACACACAGTATTAACCCCAATAGTGTCCCCTGCACACACAGTATTAACCCCAATAGTGTCCCCTGCACACACAGTATTAACCCCAATAGTGTCCCCTGCACACACAGTATTAACCCCAATAGTGTCCCCTGCACACACAGTATTAACCCCAATAGTGTCCCCTGCACACACAGTATTAACCCCAATAGTGTCCCCTGCACACACAGTATTAACCCCAATAGTGTCCCCTGCACACACAGTATTAACCCCAATAGTGTCCCCTGCACACACAGTATTAACCCCAATAGTGTCCCCTGCACACACAGTATTAACCCCAATAGTGTCCCCTGCACACACAGTATTAACCCCAATAGTGTCCCCTGCACACACAGTATTAACCCCAATAGTGTCCCTTGCACACAGTATTAACCCCAATAGTGTCCCTTGCACACAGTATTAACCCCAATAGTGTCCCTTGCACACAGTATTAACCCCAATAGTGTCCCTTGCACACAGTATTAACCCCAATAGTGTCCCTTGCACACAGTATTAACCCCAATAGTGGCCCCTGCACACACAGTATTAACCCCAATAGTGTCCCCTGTACACAGTATTACGTTCCTCTGTGGACACCCATAAACAATTATTATACTCTGGGGTCTTTTCAGACCCCAGAGTATAATAATCGGAGACCCGGGAAATAAAAACATAAAAAAAAAAAACACTGTTGCTTCTTACCTGTTCCCCGGCTCCTGTGCTGTGCTGTCCTCCTGTGCTGACCACCGCTCGCGTCCTTCGTTAATGACGTCGGACGTCACATGACCCGGGAAGCATGCCGGGTTCATGTGACGTCAGAGACGTCAGACAACAGTAGGACGGAGGCCTGGCAGGATCGCGGAGAGGTAAGTAACAGTTTTTTATGTTTATTACCTCTCCCGATCCGCCGGTCATTATACTCGGGGGTCTGCAAAGACCCCCGAGTATAATGATAGCCCCTGTGGGGCCCGCGGTGTCACTTGCCGATCCCGGCCCAGCCAGGATCGGCAAGTGAATAGGGCCCGTAACAGCCTATTTTTAAAAAAAACGCAGCGGTAGCGGCTGTCACCGGGCCCCCTAATGGCCCGGGCCCTGTGGCAGCTGCTACTGCTGCTACCACGGTAGTTACGCCACTGAGCTTACTTCTTTTGTCTGTGTTAGTGATCTCTTAGAAGGAGCTGGCTGGCTCTTCATTATGGCTGATGCAGGGACTGAGAAGGGGGCTGGCAGATCTCTTGTGCTTACCCCTTTCAAGCATGTCACCAACACAGAGAGGGATAGGTAACTTTCTGTCCATTTTGGAGCAACAGCAAAACATTTTCTAGGTTTGGAAACCAATAAAAGACTTTATAATGCCAGTCAACTCTTCAAAATCTTAATAGAGTTTAATATTTTGTGCTTATGGCTGAATTCACTCAACCCATACTATCTTATGATTGTATTTAAAGGGATTTTCGAGCTGAGGGCCAGTCTTGATACTGATGACCTATCCTTAGGTTAGGTCATCAGCATCAGATTGGTGGGGGCTAGACACTCAGACCCCACACTGATTTTCTGTTCCAGGAAGCCTCCATAACTGGAATCTATACAAGGGACAGAGCCAGAAGCATACAGCTCCATCTTTTGTATAGCAGCCATGTATAGGTTCTGCAGCTCTGCTCCTATTCACTTGAATGAGCATTCAAAATGGCCCTCAGACCAGTAAACTCAAGTTCGGCTAGATTATTTATTTATTTATTTATTTTTTTGGAAGTGTCTATACATGGATATAATTTTACAGGCCTTATTGGAATCTATGGAGGAATAAAGTCATTAATACACACACTACTAACTAAACTTCTGTGTGAAAACGTTATTAAGATATTCTGACACACCAGACTGGTAGAAATACATTACACAGGGTATGCAGAACACTTACTGGTAAGACAGTCAAGTCTATTGAGACCAATTGTCCAAAAGAGTGTTTCTTTAAAGATCAAAACCTATTGACAGCCCACCCTACCTACCGAACATATCTGGTCATGCATAAAAGAATTTACCTAATAGTATTTCCCCGTCTAACATTGAATAGAAAATATAGATACTTCTGTAATCTAATATCTATGGACCTGAAAAAGAACATTGAAAGCTGGTACAAAATGTACATTTTTTTTTAAAGCTTATCAGACATTTTGTTGAGATTTGTTACGGCTGGTGTTTACTTGTATAGACAGTACTACAGTATACCTAATGTATAATGTAAATGTTGTTCATATTCTTGCGTACCATATGCAACAAAGAGGCGTTAGTAGAATCTGTTTTCAGTACATTATAAAGAAAAGTTACTAGATTGCCTGGAGCAATCTGTTTTATTGAGGTCTTGTGCGCAATAGCTATACTGGCTGAACAAATGAGCATCAATTATCTACAGTGTGACAGCTTGTCTGTAATCATATCTATAACATCAAGATAAAGAGCAAGGTAGCACATATTACAAAGTGCATTGAATGAGAGATGAATGTAGAGTCTTTGCCTCAGCAATAAACCTCAGGCTGGTGATAGCCATTGACTCACTCACCGATTTTACACATTAACAGTGAGGAAATGACTGATTAATAGGAAAGTGCAGCGAACCACAAGATTTAAATCTCACGTCTTGGAGGGCACCAAGCCCCGATGCAACCTCATTTAGAGATCTAGAAAGAGTTAAGCAAAAGCATCGCCATAAGTGTCAGCAAGGTACAAACAAAACAATACCAGGATATGTTTAGCCATGTTTGTGTGTTTTCAATGTATTCAAATGGTAAAATCATTGCTTCAAAATTGTAATACTTATATGAAAATTATGGATGTGGTACCAGTTGTGTGTTTTTGTTTTATTATTTTTGTCATTAACAAAGGTGGAAAAAGTCTATTATTACTTTTTTTCTGTAAATCAACTTATGTGCTGCGACCAACATCGACAGCAGCATATACGGGGTTAAACGGCAAGTATGCTTCTGATTAGTAATTGTGAGTGGGGGGGTGATCTAATGGTCAAAAGTTCATGGTAGCCCCTCCCCAGGGTTATCTAAAGGGACAGTAAAATAATAAAATAATTTTCTCCTGCATACTGGCAAGTACGTATATGCAACTCTGTCTTAACCAGTGATATCTGTAACCTGCTCTACTCGGAGTGAACAGTAATGCACGCACAGTAGCTCAAGCCCGGAGTCCTGCTTGTCCAAAACTGTAGGGGGCAAGGGGGAGGGGAGATGTTAATTTTCTGCTCTTTCTATGTTAAGAAGACAAGGAGGGAATCCAATCAGTGGCTGACAGCCTCCTATCTATGCTTGAGCTTACAGAGATAACTGTCAATCACTGATATGACTGCCTACTTGACTTCTCAACACAGAACCAGCAGATTTCAGTGGATAGATGGCAGGGTATGCTGATTTTTTTTTTTTTTTTAAATACAAAATGATATATCACTCCTCAGGTCCTACTTCTCTATAACATATTGCCTCCAGACTGCACTGAATTCTCCATGTAACAGGCTCCATTGAATATTTCTGCCATAAGTGAGTAAGAGCCTTGACACATACAGTTTGCAGTGACCTGGTGCTTAGAAGTGAGCCAATAACTACCTAGAGTAAGTGATTTACCTACTATCAGACAACCATGTCAGACTTGGGTGCCTAGGACCCTCCAGTAAACTAAAAAATGTTGGCAGCATACCGTATATACTCAAGTATAAGCTGACCCAAATATAAGCCGAGCCCCCTAATTTTACCACAGAAAACTGGGGAAACTTATTGACTTGAGTATAAGCCTAGGGGGAATCCTCCATTGCAAATAAAAAGTCTGGTCATGTGCATTACAGCTTATGTGCTGGGTGTAGGCGGTAAGAGAGCCCAAAAAAGGATGCTACCATTATAGAGGACTTGATTAAATTACTTGGCCAGGCCCAGCTCGATGCTAAGAAGCGTCAACAGAGTGCCATGGAGGCAGACGAAAAATGGCAGCAAGAGATGACCTCCATGTTCATGAAGCAGCTGTCTATATTGTGTGAGACCTTGGTTGCTCAGAAGGTGGTAGGTTAATCTTCTGCTGAGATCCCGTTGGTGAGATAGCACACACATTGCCCAAGTCACATTGTCCAAGTTACATATAATGTGACTACTACCCCGGGGGCCTGGAAGATTAACCTGCTCTTCAGGAGTCTGGATGGTCACCCCTTTTTTTTTTTTTTTTTTTTGGCAACACACCCAGAGCATCTGAGAGAGTTGGGATATATAAATGAACTGTAGTGGTCACATGAATTTCAGTATATCATTGTTATAGAATAGGAAGCAAAGACTAGAAGGCACTACTATAGCATTTGTGCTGGAGCAGTGGGATATAGAGGAAATGAGTCACATATATTGGGGAGGGGGTCAGTTAAGGGGACCGCATGTGTGGGTGTCAGTTGTATATTCACCTAGAATAGAGCCTGTATACAGAATAAGAGAGGATACTGAAAATTACAGTACTAGTACAGTATAGTACTATATACTGTCCATATATAAATATGATAAATCCTAGATAAAACTCCTTAAATATCATCTCTACAGGTAAATATTTTATAAAACTCCTTGCCATCATACACATCATGTCACATTGCAAGGAGCATGACATCATAGACACACTGTGACATCACAATGGGTGTAGAATGTGTCAAGTTCTCAACATCAGCCATCTTGTGTCACTAGAGCTTGACAGCTTGAAGAGGACACACGTGCAGATAAGTAGCTCTTCACATAGTGCTGACTCCTTCACACATTGTGTTGTTGGGAAGGGGAGAGGGAAGGGTCTGAAGTTCGGGATTGTTCCATGAACACTGCCAAAATCTCAGCTAGACCTCTGTACAATGGAATTCTTGCTGTGATTGTCAGGACAATTCTTTACAGGCAGACAATTCTTAGAAATGTTCTTAAGCCTCATTCTAAGAACATGTGCACACCCGGGGAATGGGTTTTTACCTCTCCAAAATGTACAAAGATATGTCCATATGGTCTAACAGGGCATTTGGACAGGGAGGTGAACCATTAGGTTAATGCTTTTATATTTGGTTCTTTTTGTGGTAGTTTTCCATATAATTTGTAGAACAAACATTTTGTAACATAAACCTGTTAGGAAAATGCTCTAGTTCTCTGTTATCAGCTCCTTTTGGTCAGGTAGGATCAGGGGGTGACCAGTCTGGGGTCCTGTCTTTTCCTTTAGTAAATAGAATGGTAGACGATATGTACTAAAGGAAAAAGGTCCCTTTATATGTCTGTCCCGATATATCAGGGCTCTTCCATGTTGGGTCCCTTTATATGTGTGTGCCGATATATCAGGGCTCTTCCATGTTGGGTCCCTTTATATGTGTGTCCCGATATATCAGGGCTCTTCCATGTTGGGTCCCTTTATATGTGTGTCCCGATATATCAGGGCTCTTCCATGTTGGGTCCCTTTATATGTGTGTCCCGATATATCAGGGCTCTTCCATGTTGGGTCCCTTTATATGTGTGTGCCGATATATCAGGGCTCTTCCATGTTGGGTCCCTTTATATGTGTGTCCCGATATATCAGGGCTCTTCCATGTTGGGTCCCTTTATATGTGTGTCCCGATATATCAGGGCTCTTCCATGTTGGGTCCCTTTATATGTGTGTGCCGATATATCAGGGCTCTTCCATGTTGGGTCCCTTTATATGTGTGTCCCGATATATCAGGGCTCTTCCATGTTGGGTCCCTTTATGTGTGTGTCCCGATATATCAGGGCTCTTCCATGTTGGGTCCCTTTATATGTGTGTCCCGATATATCAGGGCTCTTCCATGTTGGGTCCCTTTATATGTGTGTCCCGATATATCAGGGCTCTTCCATGTTGGGTCCCTTTATATGTGTGTCCCGATATATCAGGGCTCTTCCATGTTGTGCTGTGATGTAGTTTTATATTGGTGCGGTCACTGTTACATATCGGTGATGTGATCATGTACATGAAGGTTTTATGGTGCAGATCTCTGCTGCATTATAGATGCCACATGACATCACAGAATCTTATGATGTCCCAATGGCTGTAGAATGTGCACAGTTCTTTATCTGAGCCATCTTGTGTCACCTGAGCTTGACAGCTTGAAGAAGACGGTTGGTGCAGGTATGTAGATCTTCACTCAATGCTGAGGCCTTGTTCACACACTGGAGCAGATAAACTAATAAAACTAATAAATATGCACCAGAATTCTGACGTAATTTCCACCAAAAAATTGGTGTACGTGCTTCCACCTCATTTTCTATGTGTATTTGACACTTTATAACACTTTGTGTGCCTTGTGTTGGTTGAGGAAGGAGGGGGGGGGGGGGGGACACCATCTAATTTCAGGTTTTCTTGCCAGTGTGTGTTCTGTGTGTGGCCCCGGCCTAAATGTGTCCATATGCATTACACAACCACACTGACTCTGACCAAACAGTCCTTGTAGTGTGCTGGGCATTAGTCTACAAGTTGCTACGTCTGTAAGTTGCTGCCAGTCATTGTTTTATACATGTATGATTGTTAAGTGTTCATGAACATGAGAAATGTGAGAGGAATAGCTGTAAAATGACTGCTCAGCCACAGCTACTAATGTATATAGTGCAGAAAATGGTTGGGGGGATGAGTTACTTGTACTTATCGACCTAGCATGTGTGTTGGAAAGTTGGATGACACAGCTATTGTTCAGACGCCAACTCTCATTCTCAGTTTTTTTTTTGTTTTTTTTTACAGGTTTATTCCGCTGGATTACGTCGGATAACCTGCACTTTCACATTCACATTCAGCACTTTCATCAGATATGGATGGATGTACGGAGATGTTTGTATGTTTATGGATGTACAGACAGAGACGGATGCATGGAGACGAATACACGGAGAGGGATGCATAGAGAGGGATGCATGAAGATGGATGCAAGGAGACATACAGACATAGGCGTACATACATATACAAACACACAAACGGACAGACATAGACAGACACCTATAGGCAGCAGGCAAGATATGATCCAGGGATATATCCTATCGTCATATCTGGGGTAAGGAAGGAATTTTTGCCCCCCCCCCCCTCTGGGGGGTTGTTTCGCCTTCCTCTGGATCATTGAGTCCGGTGGCTTTCATCTCAGGACAAGGCGGACATTGCAGCGAGTTCTGTGCTCTCCACCAGGCCTGACCTCTTAGTCACTGCAACCTTTTATTTTATTTAAAGGCCAGTAATATTTCATTACAATGTTGCCAATAAAATACATTTAAACATATCTATATTGTGTTTGTGGTTTTTGTCTCGTGTCTGACAGTGATAGTAACCATGATGATAGGAATGACTGTCGCTTAATATTCCAGTATATTTCAGTATCTGTATACACAGTAATAAAGTGAATCATCTACATATATGGCAGCCGCTCCTGCAGGACAGGGGGCTATAGGGTGCCATATACAGTGAGCAGATCACTTATAATGCTAGTCATTGTGATACCATAATGTCATCTCCTATCCCAGGTTACATTGATGGGGGACAACAACATTAGAAGTGTCCTCACATCTATTCACAACATAATACATGAAAGAAGACTGAAGAATCCATAAGAGCAACTGAACACAGGAGAGACCGGGGGTCTTGTATAAAAATATGGAATAGACTAAAGAGGCTTCATATCCACAGGGCTCCATAACGAAACTTGGAAGAGGGCCCCACTCAGCAAAGAATAGAGGACTCCAGAATATGTGCACAGGTTACATGATAACATCACTACCTCATTCACTTATTGGTTTTGCTTATACAGCTCTAACATATTCTTCAGCACCTTACATATATTGTCATTGCTCATTGTCCCAAGTAGAGCTCCGTACTAGTGGATTTTGATATCAGGGTCACTACCGGACAATATCTAAGCGACACTATCTGGTTATTAGAGGTCACTGTTTGGCAACTTACATAGTAACCAGGACCGCACCTGCCATGAGTTGACCTTATGATGTCCTGGCATAAACTGAGGGGTGGCATGTTTTTAATGGGCTGCTTCCAGTTGGATTATTCCATAGGTAACAGCTGATATTTTACTCACCAATTCCCACTTCTGTCCAGGCTAGATTTCAGTTCTTCCTCCAGAGGGCAATGCAGTGTTCTTCAGTGTTTGCACCCTGGAGGCAGAAGCAGAAGCCAAACACAACAGGAGCGGGGATCAGTAAGTAAATTATCAGCCGCTACCTTTTTGGAATAACCCAATAGGTAGCGGCTGAACTTTCGCAGCACCAGAGGAGGTGAGTAGAAATAAAAGCGGCTATACTCAACCAGGACCGGTTTTAGACAAAGTGTGGCCCTGGGCAAAGTTAAATGTGGGGCCCCATATCCTGATATACCAACAACGCCATCATATTCAGTCATTTCAGAAGTCAGGGCTGCACTTCCAGTGGCATTGATATAGTCGTAAAACATCAGGAATACAAAAAAAATTGTAAAGATATATTTCATTGTGAAACTGCTAGGTGTGTACCGCTACACTGGGGAGAAGTGTTACCGCTATACAGACAATTACCAAACAAAACATATCATGTATAGACCAACAACACCTCTATACAAGGACCAGATAGTACACAACCTCCATACTGTGACTACCGCCATTGCATTGCATAGTGAATCAAAGACAATAGTCGTGCACTACACAGACTTACACTCACCGGCCACTTTATTAGGTACACCATGCTAGTAACGGGTTGGACCCCTTTTGCCTTCAGAACTGCCTCAATTCTTCGTGGCATAGATTCAACAAGGTGCTGGAAGCATTCCTCAGAGATTTTGGTCCATATTGACATGATGGCATCACACAGTTGCCGCAGATTTGTCGGCTGCACATCCATGATGCGAATCTCCCGTTCCACCACATCCCAAAGATGCTCTATTGGATTGAGATCTGGTGACTGTGGAGGCCATTGGAGTACAGTGAACTCATTGTCATGTTCAAGAAACCAGTCTGAGATGATTCCAGCTTTATGACATGGCGCATTATCCTTCTGAAAGTAGCCATCAGATGTTGGGTACATTGTGGTCATAAAGGGATGGACATGGTCAGCAACAATACTCAGGTAGGCTTTGGCGTTGCAACGATGCTCAATTGGTACCAAGGGGCCCAAAGAGTGCCAAGAAAATATTCCCCGCACCATGACACCACCACCACCAGCCTGAACCGTTGATACAAGGCAGGATGGATCCATGCTTTCATGTTGTTGACGCCAAATTCTGACCCTACCATCCGAATGTCGCAGCAGAAATCGAGACTCATCAAACCAGGCAACGTTTTTCCAATCTTCAATTGTCCAATTTCGATGAGCTTGTGCAAATTGTAGCCTCAGTTTCCTGTTCTTAGCTGAAAGGAGTGGCATCCGGTGTGGTCTTCTGCTGCTGTAGCCTATCTGCCTCAAAGTTCGACGTACTGTGCGTTCAGAGATGCTCTTCTGGCTACCTTGGTTGTAACGGGTGGCTATTTGAGTCACTGTTGCCTTTCTATCAGCTTGAACCAGTCTGGCCATTCTCCTCTGACCTCTGGCATCAACAACGCATTTCCGCCCACAGAACTGCCGCTCACTGGATGTTTTTTCTTTTTCGGACCATTCTCTGTAAACCCTAGAGATGGTTGTGCGTGAAAATCCCAGTAGATCAGCAGTTTCTGAAATACTCAGACCAGCCCTTCTGGCACCAACAACCATGCCACGTTCAAAGGCACTCAAATCACCTTTCTTCCCCATACTGATGCTCGGTTTGAACTGCAGGAGATTGTCTTGACCATGTCTACATGCCTAAATGCACTGAGTTGCCGCCATGTGATTGGCTGATTAGAAATTAAGTGTTAACGAGCAGTTGGACAGGTGTACCTAATAAAGTGGCCGGTGAGTGTATATCCTAATAAATATCAGGTCAATCAAACATCATAATGTGACTATGTTGTAGGTACAATATTTCAGCATTTGGGGACCCACTTTTAATTTTGTCCAGGGACCCATTTTGTCTAAAACCGGCCCTGGACAAAATTAAAAGTGGGGGGCCCCAAATGCTGAAATATTGTACCTACAACATAGTCACATTCTGTTAATTCAATGTGCTGCAGTGCCTATCACTGGTACTTATAGAGGTGTTCTTAATGACTTTTAAGGGGTTATTTTAAATTTTCTTTGCTTAGTCAAACTTGTGAGCCTTATCTTTAAAGATCAGGTGCACAAGCAACAAGGCACATGCCCTTCCCCACACTAAAAATCTAAATATTTAGATGCATACAGAGTTATCAAATAGGACCCCTATACCACAACTAAATACTGTCACCCGCTGACTGATATACCAGGACTAAATACTGTCACACCACCAGCTGACCGCTATACCAGGACTAAATACTGTCACACCACCTGCTGACCACTATACCAGGACTAAATACTGTCACATCACCTGCTGACCACTATACCAGGACTAAATACTGTCACACCACCTGCTGACCTCTATACCAGGACTAAATACTGTCACATCACCTGCTGACCACTATACCAGGACTAAATACTGTCACATCACCTGCTGACCACTATACCAGGAATAAATACTGTCACACCACCTGCTGACCTCTATACCAGGACTAAATACTGTCACATCACCTGCTGACCACTATACCAGGACTAAATACTGTCACACCACCTGCTGACCTCTATACCAGGACTAAATACTGTCACACCACCTGCTGACCACTATACCAGGACTAAATACTGTCACACCACCTGCTGACCACTATACCAGGACTAAATACTGTCACACCACCTGCTGACCACTATACCAGGACTAAATACTGTCACACCACCTGCTGACCACTATACAAGGCCTAAATACAGTAACATCACCTGCTGACCGCTATACCAGGACTAAATAGTATCACACCACCTGCTGACCACTATACCAGGACTAAATACTGTCACACCACCAGCTGACCGCTATACCAGGACTAAATACTGTCACACCACCTGCTGACCACTATACCAGGACTAAATACTGTCACATCACCTGCTGACCACTATACCAGGACTAAATACTGTCACACCACCTGCTGACCTCTATACCAGGACTAAATACTGTCACATCACCTGCTGACCACTATACCAGGACTAAATACTGTCACATCACCTGCTGACCACTATACCAGGAATAAATACTGTCACACCACCTGCTGACCTCTATACCAGGACTAAATACTGTCACATCACCTGCTGACCACTATACCAGGACTAAATACTGTCACACCACCTGCTGACCTCTATACCAGGACTAAATACTGTCACATCACCTGCTGACCACTATACCAGGACTAAATACTGTCACACCACCTGCTGACTGCTATACCATAACTAAATACTGTCACCTGCTGACTGCTATACCAGGACTAAATACTGTCACACCACCTGCTGACCACTATACCAGGACTAAATACTGTCACCCGCTGACTGCTATACCAGGACTAAATACTGTCACATCAGCCACTGACCACTATATCAGGACAATATACTGTCACATTACCGACTTACTGCCAAATTCCCCCTGACCTCATAGTACTGTATAATCCACAAATAACAGCTTTTACTGTATAACGTTCGCCTCATAGCACCTCTACCATCAAAGTTTCCTCCATCCCCATACGGAGAACACAATCAGCAACCGGCCCCAGCACCTTCCAATGACATACACGGCACCTCTGCAGGTTGGACAATGGTCCTGAACAACCAGAAAACTGATGCAGGTGAAGTGCATTTAAATAGAACCTTTCATGTCCTCAGAGATGTGCGGTATTATATACTGCTAGAAAGCCAGTATATTATGCCATACCAGGGGGTGCTGGGGGCTCACCTGGCTTAGGGGTCCACCATGGCTTCACCTCTGGACCAGTCCGAGCCTGGGCATTAATACTAGTCTTTGATTCTGTTCACACACATTTCTAGAGGATTGAATAGTTCATTAGACACCGCACTACTTAAAGAGCCTGCTGTTTAATGTCTAGTTGGTCTATTAGGTAACTAAATATGCATTACTTGTTTGCTATCATTCATATCTATTCATATATTAAACATGTTGCATCTGTGTGCAATAAAACCTAAGGTGATATTCACACACTGCTTACGGCACTAAGAAAGAGGTGATTTAATGAGAAAACAATTACTAGTAAGATGCCTTCACAATGACATCTGCAAGGCTGGTTTGTTTGCTGATTCTCTAAATTTTCACACGATTGAACTAAGGATATCTAATAATAATACCGGTATAATAACTCTTTGTTTTTGGTTGTTCAATGATCAGAAATGTCAGTCTGTCACTGTGTCACTGCTAGTAATGGTCAGCAGGGGGCAAAAAGGGATATTATTAAGGTGAACATACTTATTGATGTCAGATAGATGCATGTCACATGTCAGGAAATCGTGCAATTTAAACAATCTGAAATCGTTCTGAAGAAAACCAAACCCCTTCCCTTTGCAGATAAAAAAAATCCCCTTTTTAGTCCTGCACACAACATAAAGCCCCCTTTACTGGCCCCCGCACAGTATAACACCCCTTTTTCTGGTCCTTCCAGTGTACTATTATGTCCTTTACTGGTCCCCACACAGTGTATTACACGCTATACTGATCTCCACACAGTATATTGCCCCCCACAGTATATTGCCCCCTTTACTAGTCTCCATCCAGTAGAGGTGAGTATAATTTTTTGATGTTCTTACTCACCTCTACTGGTTCTGCATAAGTTCTCCCTCTATTAATTTGATTATTCCAACAGGTAGCAGAAGACTTTGAAATGGTTTCAAAGAGCTTTAGTGAATACTGTATTTAACCTCTTGGTGACCAAGCCTGTTTGGACATTAATGACTCAGCCAGATTTTGGAAATTTGTCATGTGTGTGATTACCAGAGAATAACTCTGTATCTCTGAGATACCAGGATAATAGAAAAGAAAAGCCCTATAAATTACGTCATTTTGAAAACTAGATATCTTAATGTATCCATCTAGGCGTGCAGTGAGATATTGGCATTTTTGCAGAAATTAAAGGGGTTTTCCCATGCCAGCTTTTCAGCCCGGCTGCATGCAGTGTCTGCTTCTTACTTCCTGTATTGCTCTCCCTCCCCCTCCCTCCTGCTGAATGGGACACAGAATACTTCTGCAGGCCAGATAATCTGCAGATTCTTGCACAGAATGGACTCCGTGTTATCTGTGTGTTTAAAGAGAGAGATAACAGACTCAGATTTATGAGATAACTACAATTATCTGAAGGATAGCCCTGCTGGCAAGAGCAACGAGTGAGTGACATCACTTGTCTTAGGTCCATGGTTATAGCAATGCAGTGTAAACAATGGTGGGAATAAATTCACATACCAGTCAAACAAAGCAGAATTTCTGAAGCAATATATTTAGGAAAAGGCTTCAATTTACATTAGATACCAGTATAGATTGGATCCTTGAGATGGGATAACCCCTTTAAAACAAAGCAGGTGAAAAAAATAAAATATAGCTTTCTTCCCAAAAGTGTTTGAAAGTTATGTTGTACAGCGTCCATGAAAATGAAGACATACATCTCCAAAGTAATAACCCTGTCCGTCCTGTGTTCAGAAATATCCCCATTGGGACCCTAATCTTATTTTTAGACACACAGGAAAAGGAGCGCCTAGTCGCTTTTGGTACACATGTTTTGCTTGAAATCATTTTAGGCTTCATCATGGACTTAAAGGGACGTTGATCTACCAAAATCATCCACCAGAATGATAGAAAAGTCCTATAAATGACCGCATTTTGAAAAATTGCTTTCTAACATATCCATCTAAGGGTTTAGTGAGATTTTTGACAAACACAGTTCTCTAAAGCATTGAAAAGTGTAGTTATTCTGCTCAGGTATTTTGTAGAATAGTATGACCTAGGGTAATAAGTCAATTTTTAGAAATAATATGGGAGAGTGTGGAAGCTTCCAAAGCATTGGTGGAAAAAGAGGCCTGGGATTGTGAGACATTTGAGGCAATAGTAGTGGGTATCTTTGCATATCCCATGCTTGCTTACTTTTTATCGATTTCTTATTGGTAAACTGAGGAAAATGCTGACATTTCTCATGGTGATTTGGGGGCATTACTGCAGGGAATACAGGGGTAGCATGCATACAACTAGACTCCCAGTAAGAACGAATTGTGGGCTGCTTGACAATCCTCATATTTAATTTGAGCCCCAAGAATTTTTTTAATTTATATATGTGTATATCGATGTGGATTTCCAAAGTCTGGGGGAAAACGATATAGTGGTGTCCACAGAAAACCAGCAACCTCAAGAGGATGTACTGGTATTTTGTGCACCGCGGAGGTGCTTGGCCCTGCTTTGTCTGAAGTATTTTGTTATTGTGCCTGATACAAATAAACATAATAAATCATGGTCAATATATCAAATCAATAGCAAACATAAATCATTTGGAATTTCATATAAATCTCAATTGGCAGCTCAGGTCAATGAATTATATACTGTATGTAAGGTCAAATACTAGTAAATCTATCAATAATTTGTACCAAGAGCTCATATACCTGTAATGATGGAGTGAATATTCTACAACTGTAGATGTCTATATAGAACATTTATTTCATGACTAATAAGATAAAAAAAAACCTAATCTGAAACTATAATAAATTCACAATATAATCCCAAATCAGACAGTAATTTGAATTTAGATTTGATGATCAGTCTCTCTGTAACTTTTGCCCTATTGGTGGAAGCTCATTTATTACACTTTCCTCTAGTGGGTTAACCTTTTTGAGACATCATCTTAAACTGTCTCCTCCGGCATTGTAAAAATGATTGTTTTCATAGCTCAGGTGCCCGTGCTCCAGCGAAGTGATGAGCTTTCTCTTAATATAATGACAAGATTGGATGCACTCCCGCAGTCTGACTTTCTTTTGGGAAGGAGACGCCCTTATGATTCAGGCATTATTGAGAAGTGTGGAGACCTAAGAGTGGTGACAGAGTGGATGGCAAAGAAATATACCCAAAAGTCAAGTATTCTCTTCCTGTATATGGTTTGTTTTGTCATCTATTCCCTGGTGTGGAGACATTCATTAGAGAAAGACTCACACAGGGACCGCAGCTGTCAAATGAATATATGGTGCTGCAGAATGCCCCAACTGGATTGTGTTACAAGTTACCAATTATTACAACGTATCCCACAAAGTGCACTATGTTGTATAACATAAATCCCCCGGCACCTTATTTAGCTATATGGACCTTGTTAGTTTAGACTACGTAGCAGGCTTCTCCTGGATTGTATAAAAGAGTTATCTGAGTGCCAAAGGTTTGTAATATAAGTGCTACAGGGAATCACAGTGGAGATCTTTGTACATTATCTACAGGGCAATGCTGTCTATAAGCGAGGACTACATATAGCATATACAGCTGTACATCTCTGGCTAACAGATCAATAACGGAATCAGGGCGTAAATACAGCAACAACTCAGTTACTATAGAAAGCAGAAAAGCAGACTTTTAAAAGAATGTTATAGTGTTGTTAGGATCACATCCTCCATCTTATATTCTGTCAGCCATCTTGTAAGCTTTTTCTCATATAAGCTTTATAAGAATGTCTGTTTAGAGTCTAAGAGACCCCTTTAGGGGATAAGGCGTGTGGAATGTTAATGGTTGGGTTATAACTCCTTATCTATTTGTGGTCAACTTTGAGAGTGGGTGTAGAAACCGGTTCAAATAACCTGTTTGGTCGTTAGCCCCAAGGCCGGAGCGGACCAGTACGTGATCATTATCTCTCTTTCTGTGATATACATCTAGAACTAGTGTATGATGTTGGCTTACACATAAATATCTTAGATACTTTTTCATGTCATGAGAAAGGTCATCCCAGGTTGGAGTGTAATAATGATATGCAGACCTCAGCCAATAGTCATGTGCCAGGCTTGTCTTATATCTCTATAACCAATCGTGTTGTACCTGATTAGAATAGCCAAGCCAGCTCTTTGTCTGTAATGTATTTAAACTACCTTTTTCTTATAATAAATCAGAACTCACTTAATACACTACACTGTGTGTGCGTATCCGTGACTTCTCCAAGCTTGCATATTTAAATTAGACCTACTTCAGCATACGTAAGGGGTCTTTGCCCTAACAGTGTCCAATCTTTTAACTCTACGCAGATCTCTTCTTTATCGCACATACTTCTTACCTGAAGGGGTTATTAACATAGCCAAGAATGAAGAGGAATTTGAGGAGGACATTTCAGATTTGGCTGTATGAACATACCATAGTTGATCTAATTGCCTAAATGTGGCTAAGTGAAGTGAATATAAAAACGTTGGAATATATCTTTTGTTATAAAATGTTTTTTTTCTTATTAATAAGGCTGCTTTCCTCCCCCTCCTTTTACTCAGTCTGTTATCAACAATGGCATACATTGGATATGAACTGAGGCTACATTCACATTAATTGTTGTGTTATGTTTTGTATTTTCATCACACAAGCAGCATTAAATTCAATGTCAGGGAATGGGGCTATTCGTATGACCATTATTTTATAGGTCATGTCCTATTTTTGTCTGTTTTCATGCATCCCATCTATGAAAAATGGACATTGCATCTCGTTCGTGTGAATGTAGCCTAAGGCCTCATTCACATAGATGTTTGGATTCTATCCAGAGGAGTCCCCATGAGGACCCCTCATACCAAACGCAACTGCAAGCAGTGTGCCAGTGAAAGCACACAGACCCCATAGACTATAATGGAGTCTGTGTGTTTGCCGCCAGATCTCCGCAGGGATCATGCGGACAGGAAAGTAGTTCACAATCTACTTTCCTGTCTGCATGATTGGTGCGGGCAGCGTGCGGCAAGCACACGGACCCCATTATAGTCTATGGGGTCCGTGTGCTTTCACTGGAACACCGCTTGAAGTTGTGTTCGGTATTCTGTTCGGGGGGGTCCTCATGTGCACTTCCCCGGTCAGAATCCAAACGAAGATGTGAACGAGGCTTTAGCCTCACACACAGGTTGAACTAATTCTAACACAAATGTTTTTTGAAGAGGTGGGAGAAGAAAGCGGCAGGAGGGAGGGAAAAAGAAAAACACTTTGAGGCTGAGGCCCCATGTTGCAGAAACGCAACTTTTTTTGTTTCAGATTTTGCTGCACTTTTTTGAGCCAAAGCCAAGAATGGCTATAAAAGGAATGGTAAATATAAGGGCTAGTTCGCAAAGAGTTTTTTGCAGGTGGATTTTGACACGGAATCTGCCTCAAAATCTGCCTGCTAGTAGCGAAAAAAAAGGAAGTGAGATGCCCTATCTTTCCACGTATTCCGTGGCTGATTCAGCTGCAGCTCGAGACAGGCACCTCTTTAGGCCCATTCATTTTGGCCTAATCAGGAGCGGGATGCCGCAACGGAATACTGATGGCACTGCATAGGCATCCTGTCTTGGCTAGCCACGTGGATCTTTGCAAGACGGAAACCATTTTTCGCCATGTGAACATACCCTTATGGAAGTTCTTATACGTCTACCCTCTGCAAAAAAAAAAAAAAAAGCTGTGTTTCCGCAACATTGGGCTTCAGCTTCATAAGAGATTGAGTGAAAGGCAGACAAATGGAGATAAAAGCATATTTCTTTAAAAAAAGATATTAAAGTTTCTTGTATTCACCTGTTCCATTTATTTCTGAAATGTTTATACTTGGAGGTACACTTTAAAAACTAATGTGCATGAAGGTTGCACATTAGAACAGTTTAACTGTGAGCTTATTCACACGACAGGGTTTCATGGCCATCTGTTTGTTTTTTTTTAGCATGGATAGCACACAGCCCCTTTAAAATCAATAGATCTATTCACATATTGAAGATTTTATTTTTTAACAGTATGTGTGTTGTCTGATCTGTAACATAATAACACGTAATTTCTCAGGCCATTTTCACAGATTGCTCAATTGACTCATGTCTATGACGGATTTGTGAAAACAGATTGTACATTTGACTATGAAATATGTACTGTTTCACATGGCCCTGTTTTGCGAATATGCCTTGTAAGGCTGAGCCCCCATGTTGCGGAAAAGTAGCTTTTTTTGTTACAGATTTTGTTGCACATTTTTAGCCAAAATCAAGAGTGGATAGAGTAGATGGTAGAAGTATAAGCATTTTTTATATATTTCCCATTCCTTTTATAGCCATTCTTGGCTTTGGCTCAAAAAACCGTAACAAAATCTGCTACAAAAAAAAGCTGCATTTCTGCAACGTGTGGCCTTAGCCTAACTTATTCCTCTTTCCACATTCAAAAGAAAACCAGCAGAAAAAGGAACCCATTAGGGTCCATTCACACGGAGGAAAATGGTGAGGAATTTGGTGTGGAATTTCAGCGCTGAAAAAAAAAGCCTCCCATTGTCTTCAATTCCACACCAAAATCCTCACAATTTTCCTGTGTGACTGGACCCTTAAAGTCAATGGGAGGCTTTCTTTCCAGCGCTGAATCTGACGCAGATTCCACACCAAATTCAGCACCATTTTCCTCCATGTGAATGCACCCTAGGACAAAAAAATCCTACATGCAAGACTTTTCTGTCTGTTTGAAAAAACAGACAGTAAGTGTCCGTTTTTTTGTTTTTTTTTAACATTGAGGTCTATGGGCAACGGACATATAATAGACAGTAACTGATAGCCATCAGTTACTGTCCGTTTGTGTCCATTATGATAGGTGTCCATTTTTGTTTTTTTAAACAAACACCTTCTGAGCGGACACCAATGGTAGTGTGAACCCTACCTAACATGATACACATGGCTAATTTTGTGAATTGTAGTAACATCGCTCCACATCTAACCTGACTTCTGTCCCATATCTGATATTCTACACTACATATTTTGTTATGTTTTTTAGCTTGTGAGAATTATTTATCACAACAGCTGTGCAAACTATATAATATATCAGTAATTTATTACAAGAGTTTTGTTTATTATTTCCAGTTTTGACTTATACGTCGAGGGTGTTAAAAGAGTTACATCAGCAGTTTCGCCGAGCTGTGGTCTGCATGGCAATGATATAATTGAAACCCAATTATAGTTGGCTAAACTGATGTACACGGAGACAAAGTGATTTGTTCAAGATGACATTGAGTGATTATAAGTAGCTGAGGCCAGGATGCATTTCCAAAGTGAACACCTTCATTGCAGATTGCAGTGCAGTCTGGAAGCAGAGCATCAATATACTGAATGTATTTCCATTCTTCTAGGTATTATTTCTTATTGCGGGTTATTCATTATAGTTATTTTTCTGAAACTACTGTATGATACAATTTCAGATAGATGAAGCAGTGGCCACATATGTCAGTTTTAAAAGAGAAACTAAATCCTAAAAAAAATCCAATCATTCATTTCATTGCAAAATACAATGAACATTTTCATAACTGTGGAGCAGTATGTATACATTCAATAGCCACTTTATTAGTGACACCTACCCTTTCACAATTGAAGCTTCTCAGTATGGAAATTAGACATGTGATTCAGAGCACAGCATAACATGGAGTGAGCAAGTTTTCTTTGAATCAGGTTCAGCATAAATCCACACTAAGGCCAGGGCCCCACATGGCGGAAACTTTGCAGTTTGGCCACCATATTCTGACGCCTATAACATTTTTACTGTATGGTTGACGGAGATAAGTCTTATATTTGCAAGACAAGTTGTACTTTTTATTGGTACCAATGTTTGGTATGTATGACTTTCTAATCACTTTTTATTGCAATTTTTTTTGAAAGGCAAAGTGACCAAAATACGTTAATTCGCGCATTGCATTTTTTTTTTCAATGTTCACCATACATGATAAATAATTCTATTTTTACGTGTTTATTTATTTTTGCATGCATTATATATTTTTTAAAATATAAAGGTGGGTTTTTTAACTTTATTATTTGTTTATTTTTGTGTGGTTTTGCTATGTGTTTGGGTGTTTTTTTTTTTTTACATGTCCCAAGAGGAGATTTGAATCTTGGATTACAGATCCCTTGTGCAATGTCCTATCGCAGCGGGTCTGAGGGGCATTAGGGGGGGGAGTAATCTTGTTCCCGGACACCCTGGATGCTGTGGTTGCTGTATTGCTGTATAGTACAGATGGAGGGGTTTATTTGGTGGCACTCTGTCCTGATATTTAGGACACATAATTAATGTGGCTTCTGTTTCCACTCCATTTTAATATTTGTAGTACTCTTGTAATATTTTCACCATAAATCAGAATACATAGTTCTAACAGTGTGTCATTTTTGTGGGAATTACATATGGTGATAACACCCATGGATGAGCTTTGGGGTCTGTCTGAAAATTATGGATAAGTAGAGATGAGTGAATACTAAAATGTTTGAGGTTCGAAATCCGATTCGAACAGCCGCTCACTGTTCGACTGTTCGAACGGGTTTGAACCCCATTATAGTCTATGGGGGAAAATGCTCGTTTCAGGGGTAGGCAAGATTCGATCAAATTCTACTTACCAAGTCCATGAGTGAGGGTCGGGCTGGATTCTTCTCCCTGCGCAGCGTCCCCGCGTCCTCTTCCGGCCTTGAATTCACTCTGCTAGGCATCGGGCCTAGGCAGAGCTGACTGCGCATGCCCTTAGTGTATAAAGTATATACACTATGTGATCAAAAGTATCCAGACACCCCCAAAAACATACGTTTGTCATATTAGGTGCATTGTGCTGCCACCTACTGCCAAGTACTCCATATCAGCGACCTCAGTAGACATTAGACATCGTGAGAGAGCAGAATGGGGCACTCTGTGGAATTCACGGACTTCGAACATGGTCAGGTGATTGGGTGCCACACATTACGCAGGTCAATGCCAAACGACGCCTCGCTTGGTGTAATGAGCGTAAACATTGGACGATTGAACAGTGGAAAAACGTTGTATGGAGTGACGAATCGCAGTACGCAATGTGGCGATCCGATGACAGGGTGTGGGTATGGTGAATGCCCGGTGAACGTCATCTGCCAGCGTGTGTAGTGCCAACAGTAAAATTCAGAGGCGGTGGTGTTATGGTGTGGTCGTGTTTCTCGTGGAGGGGGCTTGCACCCCTTGTTGTTTTGCGTGGCACTATTACAGCACAAGCCTACATTGATGTTTTAAACACCTTCTTGCTTCCCACTGTTGAAGAGCAATTCGGGGATGGCGATTGCATCTTTTAACACGATCGAGCACCTGATCATACTGCACGGCCTGTGGCGGACTGGTTACACGACAATAACATCTCTGTAATGGACTGGCCTGCACAGAGTCCTGACTTGAATCCTATAGAACACCCTTGGGATGTTTTGGAACACCGACTTCCTGCCAGGCCTCACCGACCTACATCGATACCTCTCCTCAGTGCAGCACTCCGTGAAGAATGGGCTGCCATTCCCCAAGAAACCTTCCAGCACCTGATTGAATGTATGCCTGCGAGAGTGGAAGCTGTCATCAAGGCTAAGGGTGGGCCAACACCATATTGAATTCCAGCATTACCGATGGAGGGCGCCACAAACTTGTAAGTCATTTTCAGCCAGGTGTCCGGATACTTTTGATCACATAGTGTATGTGGTCTCTCACCTTGACAGGTTGTGTTCCAGGACACAACCACCAGATCAGGCGTAATCCATCAACATCACTTGGTGTAGGTCAGTAACAGAATCCTTTGGTCATTGGCTGCCTTATTTATGCATGCCTGGGTTGCTTAAAGACAAATAGTCATAAAGCAATAATACATTCCTTGACAGTGTATCAGGTCTGGATTTTAGAAAAAAAAAAAATTTTCACCCCTGACATTACCTGTATACACAAATACCAGTGCAATATACTGATGGCACATGTATAAACTCTATATTAACTAAGGATAAATACATATGGTGTGGAGGGGGGGGGGGGGGTTGTTGTCAGTGGGGGCCGGCTTGGGGTGGATGGTACCTAGTTTTGCCACTGGTAACTGCTGTTTTGACAGTCAGTGTTTCTATCGTGTGGATCCGAACAGCGAAAAGCCCAGTGGACATGGGAACCTAGCCTAATATATTTTAACACTTTATACTATAAAAGCAATGGATGCTACCCAATAATTTCATTACTATGTGACCAATTTCCCCACTGACTTGGCAGTAGTAACAGTAAATTACGTATTAAATCTCAACAGCATGAGTTCAGCCTCACTAAAATTCTACAGAATGTCAGCTTGTATAATGCTGCAGAATATCTAGGGCTAAAGTAAGGGAAGCAAACAAGCGAGTCTTATTTATTCTTGGAAATAAACTGGAATGCAGACGTGTGGGAGCAAAATCATTATTTCTCTTTCTAATTTTAACTGGTACTTGAAATTGTCTTGTAGACACAGTCCATAGAGAGCAGCATCCTATCTTTATCTTTAACTGGCCTCTATATGCCTATGAGGAATTCAATTTGGTTTCATACAACTATTATCCCTCTAGATTTCAAATACCTAAACTTGCCAGGTAGTCAGTTTTTGTCACAAAAAAGCGACAATATCTTGGGCTATCTGTAAATATTTATGAGCCCTTTAGATTTTCAGGTGTCAGTTTTCATTGGAAATAATAGGTTATGATGCTGAAACTGCTATGCCATGCAATATTTTGTTAAACAACATTCAGCCTGTTATTGTTAGGATCAAGTACATTATTTTTATGTCAACGGTTTCTGGCTCTTTTGTAAGTATAGACTGACATGTCATTCTGAGACATAGAATGCTGATAAATTGTTAGCTGCAGATGACAAATCAGATTTATGAAAAGAAAATAGTCTCTTTATTTGTCACTGGGCCCTTAGGTCCCATGCAAACAAGTGAGTGGGCTTCCAATGTGGGGCCATGTTTTAGTGGAATGTACTGGGATGACACTCAGTGTGACATCCGAGTGTTATCCGAGTACATTCACCTCTATGGGGGTTTCTTTATACACTGCTCAAAAAAAATAAAGGGAACACTCAAATAACACATCCTAGATCTGAATGAATGAAATATTCTCATTGAATACTTTATTCTGTACAAAGTTGAATGTGATGACGACAAAATCACACAAAAATCATCAATGGAAATCAAATTTATTAACCAATGGAGGCCTGGATTTGGAGTTCCTTCCAAAATTAAAGTGGAAAAACACACTATGGGCTGATCCAACTTTGATGTAATGTCCTTAAAACATGTCAAAATGAAGCTGAGTAGTGTGTGGCCTCCACGTGCCCGTATGACCTCCCTACAACGCCTGGACATGCTCCTGATGAGGTTGCGGATGGTCTCCTGAGGGATCTCCTCCCAGACCTGGACTAAAGCATCTGCCAACTCCTGTAGTGTGTTTTTCCACTTTAATTTTGGGAGTGACTCCAAATCCAGGCCTCCATTAGTTAATAAATTTGATTTCCATTGATTATTTTTGTGTTATTTTGTTGTCATCACATTCAACTTTGTACAGAACAAAGTATTCAATGAAAGTATTTCATTCATTCATTAATTCAGATCTAGGAGGTGTTATTTCAGTGCTCCCTTTATTTTTTTTGAGCAGTGTATATCGTTCAGATGACAAAGATGATTATAGAGTAGGTCCTATTCTGCTCAATGTCATTGGAACAAAATGGATCAAACGCCCTCATAGATGTGAATGCATAATGGAATGCACTCGGACATCACTACGAGTGTCATCTGAGTTCATTCTGCTGCAAACTCAACCACATAGCAGAAGCATGCTTGCTCATGTGCATGGAGCCCTACTGTAGAAATAATAATAACAACAACAACAACATTAAGGCATTGATGTAGTTGGCTCCTAAAAAAGTTTAAAGGGGACCTGCCATGTGCTATCTAGAGATGATTGATTCAGGTGTGGTCCTACTTAAAGAGGTTTTCCCATCTCAGTGTTTCAGCAGTCTGCCTTCAGTCTCTTCTTCTCACTTCTTCTGTTTCTCTCCCCCCATGCTGAACGGCCTGACAACTTTCACAACACAGATCAGATAATATGCACAATCTAGTACAGAAAGTCAGTGTTATCTGTGTGTTTACATAGTGAGATAACAAACTCTGTATCAACAATACTACAATTAACTGAATGAATTGTCCTGCCAGCAAGAGCTATGAGTAAGTGACATCACTTGTCCTATAGGTCTGTGGTTATAGCAACACAGTGTAAACAATGGGAGGAATAAGTTCACATAGCAGGCAAATAAAGCAGCATTTCTAAAGCAATATATTTAAAGGGATCCTATAATTCAGATGACATTTTTTCTAAGTACCACGTCGGGATAGCCTTAAGAAAGGCTGTTCTTCTCCTACCTTTCGTTGTCTTCTCCATGTTGCCGTTCGCCTACAATCCCGTTTCTTCGGCCCCAATGCTGTGAGAGAACCCTTGCCTCCATCTTCGTCAGGAACAGCCTCTTCATTCTCTTCTTCTGGCAGTGTCTTCTTACTTCTAGGCGGCATGGAGAAGACAACGAAAGGTAGGAGAAGAATTGCCTTTCTTAAAGCTATTCCTACGTGGTACTTAGAAAAAATGTTGTCTAAATGATAGGATCCCTTTAAGAAAAGTATTCAATTTACATAAGCTAGCAGTATAGATAGGATTCTTGAGATGGGGAATCCACTTTAATTCTTGTCACCCTTCTCTGTACATATGCAGAGAAGACTGTCAATCGTTGTATTACTCTGCCAGCCGGACAAATAAGTCTATATTAGGAATTGCAGGAAAATGTGTATATCTAAAAAGAGATGATTACTTCTGCATTGCTTCATTGGTTTGTTGCCACAAAGGTTTGTTTTTCATCCTATGAAAGGCCACTACACAGGACTGTTATTGGTTAGTATTTTGGACCTGACAGACTCCCTTTAATATGCTCTTTTAGGATTCAGTTTACTTGAATGTATGACTACACCTAAGATGAGCTCTTATAAGGACACGATGACATTGTGCAATAGTTTAATTATGTCTGGTTCCATTTTGTCTGCAGAAGTGAACCCAAACCTGAGGAAAATGTATTAATGAAAAAGACAGAAAAACACATTCAGCTTACTACTACGTGGGCACTTGTGATAATGTATAATCTTTCAGCTTCATGACAAGCCACTACAATTTGGGTTGAAAGCAGACCCCATCTGGCTCTAAGATAATGATACTTAATTGTGCCATACAATAGCTTTATACATATTTGATGAAAAAACACATTTACATATAGATTTCCTTATTGTGTGAAGCAACCACTTAGCTGCCACTTGATGCTGTGCTCAGGCCCTCCATGTACATATAACTGGTTACATCATCTCTGTGATTAAAATGGTTTCAATCTCAAGTGAAAACGATCACTAGATCTTTATTACTATGCAAATCAGCTCAATCCTGCTGACAAACCCAATTCAAGATGCTAAAACAGGTTATACCTATAATGACATAAACATCAGGAACGAGAAATTTCAGAAACAAAAGAAATATTAGATATAAAAAAAATCTACCACCTACTATCTACAATGTGAACCTAGAATGCAGCTGGATTATAGATTTACCCGTCTCTTACATACAGATGTGTTTTGATAGACTTGTACAGTATGATGAGCAGACAAGCAAAATAGACCATAAAAGTTGTTGGGCAGAAATAGAAAGGCACTGGGCATGCAAAGTACTTAGTAATGACAGTAATAACAGGTCAATGATTTTTTTTAATTCTACCCCAAGTTTTCTACATTTAACAAACTAATTCATTGAATACCAGTGCTGTGCAAAAGTTCTAGACAGGTGCGGATAAAATGCTTACAAGAATAGAAGTGTTAATAGTTTATGGTTGCCAAGTAACAAAATTAGAGTTCATTCACATCACATTTTTTCTTTCAGTTGAACAGACATGTTTTGATGCTGAAAAAACATGTTAAAATACATTGCTTATCATCTCCTTAGACTTCCCTTGGTATAATGTCAAAAGTCCACGCTCTTGACTCTGCTTTACCTCCACTATGTCATAACCCTTTATATTTAACTGACAGAAAAGCGTAGCATACCATGTCTTTCATCCATTCAAATGAACAACAGGTTAAAATGTATACTTTGGGGTCTCCTCAGACTCTAGAGCAGGGGTCAGCAACCCCCAACACGAGTGTCAAGAGTTACATGCCAGGCTCATTTTCGTGGCAAAGGTAGCCCGAGTACTTGCCCAGCTTTTTCAATAGGACCAAAAAACAGCCAAAATAAAACTGCGGCGTCAATGTTTCTCACCTTCCATGCTCTCTGCAGCGGCTCTGTTCTCTTTGGCGCTTCTGTCTGGCCTCAGGGGTCACATCAGGCATCATTATGTCTCCTGAACACTTTTGAGTGTTTCTTATGTAATTTGAGCTGCAAATCAGGAAAATTACCTCAAAATTTTCCTGCCACATAGCAATTTACAGAAATCTTCTGTTTTAGCAATTTTTTTTCTTATTTTCAGGCTGCTCAAGCATTATTTACAATATATGTGCTGTGCTATTATATAATTTATAGGCAAGCAAAGGCATGAATTCCTTGCATGTCATTGAAGTTGCAAAACTTCAGTGGACTTGTTACAGACTAGGCCCACCTACACGTCTACACCTGTCTGGTCACTGCCTGCAGAGGCTGTAATATCTCCTTGCAAAGATTCTGCAAATTATTTCAAATCTAAGCAGCTATAAACTACTCCAGTATGATCTGATATAGATAGAATGTCTTATCAGTGTCAGAACAGTCACAATACCTTTTGTTACATTAGTGGTGAGTAGATGCTTAAGCCTCAAAGATGCACAATAACAGCTCCTATCGTGAAAGCCTATGAGCTGTACTTTGGATGCAAGATTGGTGATAAAGACAAATCCTGGGCTCCTCACATCTGTTGTGCAAGATATGCTGTTGATCTTAGAGGTTGGCTGAGAGGTTCTCACAATTCAATGCCATTTGCTGTCCCGATGATATGGTGGGAACTGAAGGATCTTGTGACTGACTATTACTTCTGTTTAACGAAGGCATTGAATATCCCATTCTGCCTTCAGCTACAAGACCAGAGCCACATGATGACACTCTTCCAGTACCAAAGCCACCAGAGTCATGAAGCATGGGGGAGGCAGCAGATGAAGATGTTAAAGTCCATAGATCAGAGATGGGGAGCAATGCTGATTCAGCCTTTGAGCCATACATGTCTGGTGAGCCTCATCTTATAACACAGCCAGAACTGAATGTCCCCTTTTTTTGATTAACCCCTTATTTTCCCTAACTGGTGCAACTAATGTAGAGTAAGGCACAGTTGGTATATGGGTCATCCTTAGGAGGTTTTTCTCTCACTTACATGAAACATCACTATTTGTGTATATATATATGTGTTTTTAATATTCCAAATAAAATTTTGTAGTTTTATTCACATACCTTAGCCATAAATTGTTTGACATATATAGATTAGACCCAGCTGTGTTCTATTGTATATAATACCTATACTCATTTTTATAGTATGATACCACATCACATCAAGTAGTTCATTTCACTTACATGAAATAACCTATCACTACTTCAAGTGTACTTCACTACTCTCCTTACACTTACATTTCTTTTTCTTAGTCATTACCATGTTACTGTTATGTTTACTTCCCAATTAAATGGATGGATAATTGTTTTTAATCTATTTATTCACCTTATTCCTTTCTTTCTAGTGCCCCCTATCCATTTAATATTTGTAATATCAATATATCATACCTCAGAATTTACGCTTCTCCATTTACTGAATCTATACAACACAAATTTACTTAATCGCTGTATGAATTTATTAATTCAGTACTACACATTAATTCATTTTCACCCAGTATTCATTTCCTAACCGTTTTACTAATTCATTGCTACCTACCAAGTTACATTCTAATTTAATTTAATCCTGGCCACCCTATAGGTTAATTTATCTTTCCCTTAAACATGTGTCTATCACATCATTTATATCAAATCCTCATCAACTAATGAATTAATTAATCAATGAATTAACTTTACACTACTGTTTATCTATTCCATTAACCCCATTTAAATTTACCCATTCTATTTATTGATCAAGTGTGTTTTCTACTTTCTCTGATACTAATTCCAATAGATAGATTTTCCCCTCTTTACATTCATATTTATCGGGTTCATGTGTATCGTGTTCAGTTTTGGTATTTATATATCCAAACACCATGTTAAGGAAGTGCCAGGACAGCAGTTCCCCAGTAGCTGCTGGAAACCCTGGGAAGGGGCACAAGAGACAGTGAGCCCTAAACTGAAACGCCCCCACTGTCCCTTCCTGCTTGCTTGGTCCTATCCTATGTAATAGGTGACAACTGGGTGATGGGCCCTACCTATATATGTGAAACACAAAACGCAGACAAGACAAACAACACAAAAGGGAGATCAGCAAACCAAGGGTTCAGTATCAGTTGAGCTATGCAGTGCCAAATCAAAATCCAAAGAATAGTCAATATGGAAAGTCAGAGGTCAGAAGTCAATAATATAATAGTAGAAGAAGAGAAGCTAGCAGGGACAAAGTCAATAGCCAGCACATCAATGTGGGCTGATGGCCTGTATATAGGAAGTCAAAGACCAGCCCTAGGCTTGATTTGGAAGACAGGCTGTCAGTCACATGGCAAGACTAGAATTAACCATTGTTATGAACAGAGGCATACAAGGTGCAGGAGATGGGTATGGTGGAAATTCAATTACAGAAATAGAGCCGTGTTCACACAGTGCAACCAAAAATCAAACTGCACACGCCTCCTGCACGCAGCATGAGAGCAGAGGGTGGTGCAGTGACCCAAACAGAGACATTACACACTATAGTTATTCATAAGGGGGACTATTATTTAAAAGGATTATTTATACCCCCATGGGTTGAGTGACATCTTCTACTCTGTCACACTTTTACGTCCTCATCCGTTCAAACTCCTGCACGTCCTCTTGCCTTATTGTACCATGCAGGAAGCGTGTCTGCTCTTGATTACCTGCTCCTGGACTCTTGTCATTCTGTGTTGGCACTGTTACGATTAACCTTTGTGTGCTTGTGATTGACAGCTTATCTGCCAATCAAGCCTGGATCGGGTTCTGAACTTCCTTAAACTGGCCATCGGCCCATACATGGTTGCCGGCAATTGTATCCTTGACCTTACTAAGCATTTTCCCTTGCTATTGTATTTAATGATCTCTGCTTTTGGCTTTTTGACTTCTCTTTTGGATTGCGATTTGGTACTGTTTTGTCTCTCTGGTTCGACCCTTGACTTGCTTATTCCTCTTCTGTATTGAGTTGTTTTGTGATTGTTTATCACTTATCTAGATTTGGGTTTATCATCCAGTTGTCCCCATCATTTGGACAGTTGCAGCAAATAGGTAGGGACATGGGATGGGTCTAGGTTTAGAGCTCACTATCTCTGTATTCCCTTTCCGTAGCATTATGTATTTGAAATTACCTTCAGGCAATTCTAACACACACTTTGGCTGCAGTTAGGGTTGATTATCTACAGTGTTGAGTGAAGCCCTTGCAGGAGAAGAAACATTCTAAGGCAGATGTCACACATTGTGAAAATTCTGGATCATCCCATCCCCACATTGCAGAAAAAAATTCTACTGCGGAAAAGCTGCATTATCGAAAATGCTTGAGTATTTGAAAATTGCAGCATGTCACTTATACCTACAGGAACACCAGCACTTTCCGTATAGGTATATCATGGGCAGAAAATCTACAGAGGAAAACTCAGCAGACTTTCTATGAATAACGCTGCAGAAAAAAAAATGCAATGTGTTTTTACTATATTCTTTTCTGCAGCACTTTCTTGCTGTAGCTCACTATTTGGGACCCCTGCCTAAAGGCCTTTTCAGCTAATTTGCATAAAAACAAAAAGCTGATTTTCATGAAAATGGAACAGTGTCCTCTAACAACTTATAATCATGAGCTGCTTATCTAGAGCCAGAAAATAACCAAAATACATATAAAAAAATCTAGACAATAACCTGCCAGTGCATTGTGAAATTCCAGGTTAACTGTTTACTATCCAAGGTGTAGCATTCATCGGCATGGAATGTAGCAGGATCATAGTGAAAAAACTCAAGAACACAAGCAGCGTCCTGATATATATATATCTACTAGTTCCAAGACTTGAAGAGAAGATATTGCCTGAATACATATTAACAGTGTATAGAAACATGACCTGGCCATCTCAACAAAAGTGACTTTGACATGGCCTTCCCTGATGGGATTACATTTCTGATGCTGCAACGTAATTTCAGCATGATTTCAGGGTCTCAGCATGACATTTCATTGGTGTTGGGGAACTAATTTTTAAGCCATATTAAATCTGTGAAGTGACAACGTGATATTGAGGGGTGTAAAAGAAATCAGCTCTGCTTTGACTTTTAGACATGGAATGTACAGTATTCTTCCAAAGCCCAGTTTATTGAGCTCCAAATATAGAACGCAAGTAAATATCTAAGCATTCTCATAGCTCTATCTATCTATATATATATATCTATTTTTCCCTATGGAAGTAGTACATTTATCTGTTTTGCTGTATGGCAGGACACACTATATTGTAGAAAGCACCAATGCTAATCATTTTGCTTCCTTCCCTTAGGGCTAATGGTTGTTGCTAATAAAAGCAGCAGGGACAGAGACAGTATTATCTATAGTCCAATGGTAAAAAATAGAGGAAACCATCCCTAGCTTCAGAACAGATCTCATGCAAGCCGATCAACTCCCAAATAAGGGGCGAGCACAGGCTGTATATTTCATTCCAAACCATTGATACAGTATTTAGCGGTTATGTCAAGACACTTACCTTTATTGAAATTATCAGGCGCATTATCTTTCTATAAACATTAAACAAATTAGAGGGAAATTTAGCATTTTAGTTCCTGTAAATTAGTAAATGGGTTCCAGAATATATTTTCCTAGTTCTTTTGCATTAGCTAACTTTTTGTCATTATCATTTTGTTTTGGTAGTTCATTATTGTATAATGAGCGTATCATTATTGTAATTAACTGTGTAATGAATGTATCATTATTGTAATTAAACTGGAACTAAATGCAAAAATCAGAATGCACTGTTAATAATCATATTACAATACATTCACATTGGAAATAGTAATATTGGGCCCCTGTAAGAATGTTTACTTCTGTTCAGTTTTCTCTTAATGGGTTACTGCCAGCTAAGGCTCTATTCCAGACCTGGGTAATGTGCAGCCCGCGGGCCACATCCGGCCCTCTAACTGCTTTTATCCGGCCCGCATAGCTAGTGGAAGGTTTTTGAAGGACCTGTGATGATGTCATCACAGCCTATCACCAGGATAGGCTATGACTCGTTAGTGGGCGGAGCCACATGGGACTGTGTGCTTCCTGCAAGCTGTCGGCAATGGGGCTGCTGGATGATAAAGAGAGAAGAGACAGCATGTGTGAGCAAGAGGGGGGAACTAGGGGCAGATGTAGGGGGGCAGTTAATGCACATGTAGGGGGGACATTAAACTAGGGGGCAGATGGAAGATGATATTAAACCATGGGCAGGGTAGCTGGAGGGGGACATGTCTGCCTCTAGTTGCCCCCAGTTTAATGTCCCCCTCCAGCTGCCCCAGTTTAATGTCCCCTCTAGTTTCTGCTAGTTTATACTGGGGCACCAGGAGAGGGACTTAATACTGTGGGACATTTGGAGGGATACGTTATAATGTGTGTGTGGGGGGGTATAATGTTAGGGTGACTGTAGGAGGATTTTACTTTGTGGGGCACATGGAAAAATGATTGGGAATGGCGGAGTCAGCAGAAAAGTGGGTGGAGCTAAATTTGCTGCGGCGTGCATGGCCCTCTAGAACCATTACAATTTCTCATGTGGCCCCATGGGAAAATTAATTACCCACCCCTGCTCTATTCTGTCACGATAGTGTCAATGCCTGAACAACCGTACTACTGAATGCTGCTTGCACCTCTGTGGAAACGGGGTAGGAAAGCTGACCCTGGTGCTACGATGGCTGACTAGGCCCTGCCTGAGGGTGTTGGTCAGCTGTACCCAAGATAAGCTTGTCCCCGACAACTCCTAGCTCTTTAAACACGAAGACCTAACAGACAGGTGGGGTGAGAGCTGGAAGAGGCTAGGGAATGGAATACTAGAGGCGGTCACCCCTAACGAAAGAATAGGTGCAGCTGCAAACAGTAACAACTAGGATGGGACGTGCTGGAGAACTAACAGATGCAGCACAACCATAAACACACAACAGGAATTAAGGAGGGGAAAAGTGGAGTAGTGAGGAAAGAGTATCAAAGGCAGGGGTAAAATAAACCTGAAGCCCTTAAACAAAAACTCACTAATACCAAAACAGTGACAGGCAACCAGAAAATGCAGGACAGGGTTTGAGTAGAAATGTTGAGGGTAAAACAGACTCTCATACAAAACAAAACTCACACCACTTCCAATTCAGCTCCTGAGACCGTGCAACTCCCACAAAACACTCCTATCAAACTGGGCCAAGAATCCTAGTTGGTAACAATGAAAACCGGCAAGGACTGAAGCTCGCAGTCATCCTTTTACAGACACCCTGAAAAGACTTGATAGGTTGATGACAATGCCAAACACCTGAAGCTCGCATCTACAGAGACCCCAAGCCAGGTCGAGAATACACTGAGGCAGTTACCCAACCAGCAATTAGACAGCTCAGTAGCAAAGAGAACAACCAGAGACTCACAGGACACTGGCTCAAATCCCCAGACAAACACCACCAGAAAATACACAACAATTGTATCAAACAACTCAGGTCCTGACATATTCTCCAAAACATGAAAACGGACCTAGAAAGTTCTTTGTCTCTTTTTTTGAGCTTTCTTTGGCCATCAGGAATGTACCGGAGTGTAAATAAAGATACCATGGCCTGCGTGCATGGTTCTAGCTGATGTAGAGGTCGAATTGCCCAGTCGACATGTGGAGCCTAGCAGTTATGCATCCGCCATGTTCAGCTGCACGCATGCCATGAGGTGTGTTGCTGCCATCAATTTCTAAATTAGTTAATTTCCTTCAAATGAAATGGAAAATGATCGAATTTTCAACTTCTGAAATGTCTTCCTTGTTCTGTTATAAACAAAATATGGTTAGATGAGATTTCCATATCATTGCACTCTGGTTTTCTTTACATTTTAAACAGAATTCCATTTTTTGGGAATTGGGGCTGTATGCTAACCCGCTGTGATCTACAGTAGCTGATTTTTGGATTAAAGTTAAACACATCTCATTCCCACTAAAGTAACTTGGACTATCGTTTTAAAACTTGCTACGTGCTTGTAGATGCAAAGGTTGAAAGCCAGGGAGGGCCTGCATGGTGTGAAGCAGCAACAACGATTAGATTTTTGATATATTTTCTGGCCACGGCTTGCAGAGAACATGTTGCAGTATTTCCCTGTGAAATATCTAAAGTGCGTGTACAATGAAAACAGCAAAAAATAGCTGTGGTTTATCTGGACTGATCTCTAATACGTTTAGCAAATATTAACATGAAAATGGAAAAATAAAACGATGAAAAACTAACCACATTCTGAACTGTATATATTCTCTTACATAACAAAATATAATTATAAGTCTGCACATTGTGCTAAATAAAGAATTAACCAGAAAGCACAATAGGTAAGATGGAGAACAGACATTTATTGTTATTTTCGTTAGGGCTGCACATTTTGTTACCTATGTTATCTAAAAATATCAATAATAACATCTGTGCTGTTATTGTGGGGCAATAAATCTGCGACTGGTGAAACCTTCAATCAATAAGCGACTGTATTTAATTAGTCCATATTGTTGCCTGTTATAGAGAGTGGAAGATCAAGGGAAAAAAAATGCACTGCCATGTATGGAAGCGGATGAAAAGACATGCTGACTTCATGTTTAGGACGGTTTAATGGCTGCAATATAGACATACGGTATTTTAACATATTTGTAAGGGCCACAACACTTGGATCTAGCTTATGAAACAAACTGAGATCCTAGTATGAATTAGGTTCAGTGCAGTTGAAAAGTGTATGGCCCAGTGCAACCATTCATTGCCCTTATTCACATGCTTCATTTTAATGCTGTTTGATCAGGGCAGTGGTGAACCTAGCCTCTCTGCTGCCTGAGGTGGATGATCAAAGGATGCCCCCCCCCTGGACTGAAAACTGGGTAGGAGGGGAAGAGGGGGAAGAGGGGAATGGGGGGGTGGCCACTGCTCCCTCTGGAGTGCCGCCTGAACACATATAAAAGTACTTAATTACTGTGAAACACATACACATTAAGTATTCCTGTGTCTGAAAACACCCGCCCTCCAAATCTATAAAAAAAAATATTTGTGTATGTTTTTTTAATGGACTTTCCTTAGGACAGACCATAAATATTCAATTGGAGGACAATCAACAATTGGCCCCTACATGTATCAGCCATTTGGGTATGCTTCTAGTCCCTCTACTATATAGAGCATGGAGCTAGTAGCAGATAGTTCTGTATACTGTATAGTTGTCACTTGGTACTACTGCATCATAGCTCCCAATATAGTCAATAGGAACTGAGCTGGAGTAATGTCATTGGACAACTATACAGTGTATGGATCCACTTCTGGCACCTTGCTCTGTATAGAACAGGGATCGGATGCAACTCCAAATGGCTGATCTGTGCGAGGGATAAGGATAGTTCCTAAAAACAATCCTAGACAATCCTTTTAATAATGCCACACCAATGAATCCTTTTCTATGCACAAGAACAAAAATCTAGCCTAAATTATCAAAAAGGAACTTAGAATTGATCGCTAGTACAAGTAGCACTGATCGCTAGCAATGGGTGATCACATATTTATTAGCTATCCTGTGGATAGCTGATAAATGTCACTTTTAGCTACTAAATGTCACTATTACCTATTTTGTGGATAGATCATAAAAGAACCTTTAAAAAGCTATAATTTTCTTTTATTTGAAAATGAACTGTTTTTCTTGAACGTTTTATGTTTAACCAATTTTTATTGAAATTTAACATGTACAAAAAGAAGGAGGAAAAAGAATAATAACAATCCAAGAACAACATTAAATCTGTTAGCCAGAGCACCTGTAAGGGAAGGCTAGTGACAGAAGTAACAAGCATACGATAAATATGTGCTAACTAGGACTGCCCGTGTCGCCCATGTAAAATAAAAGGCAATTGATGTGGAGCCAACAAACGGCAGGTACAACAAGTGCAAATCAGAAGTCAGAAGGGGAAAGAAGGGGAGGAAGGGACAACAGGAGGGAAGACAAAAGGCACAGGGGAGGAAAGACAAGTAACAACAGGGTAGGTGGGGGAGAATGGGATACTAATGGAAATCACTATAAGAAAAGGAAGGAGTACCACAGGGCCAAGGGAGCCTAGGAGAAGAGATTGACAAACTCAGTGGAAAACCACTCACGGCTGCCAGAGGGTATCAAAGTTGGAGGAGTCACTAGTGTCCTCCTCAACCAAAGTCTCAATTTTACTAATGTGAAGGAATTCCTGGAGCCACTCAATCAATGAGGGGGAATGACCACCCTGACAGCTATGAGAAAATGACTCAGAAGGTCCCCTTTTACATTGGAAACTTTAGCTGGGATAAAGTAGAGGAAAGCAAACTGGGGAGAAGACACCAAGGAACGGCCACTAACATTAGCATACAGAGAGAGTATGGAAGACCAAAAAGGTTGCATCTTTCTACATTCCCACCAAATGTGGAAGACAGAGCTGTCTTCAGAACCACAGCACCAACACCTGTTAGAGACATTGGGATAAATGTTGTGCAGAAGGTCAGGACACAGTTAAAGTTTTTTTCTCCTGAGCACTGCACTGTAGGGGCAACTTGGGGATGAATAGGAAGGACAGGGACCAATCAGAAGGAGAAAGGTGAATCTTGACCTGCCCCCCTTTCCACCATCACTCTTTTGCCATGTGATGATCTGAAATTTCAATCTGCTATGGGAGAGATTCCATACAAAGAGTCCGTAGGTCGTCTGGAGATATGAGAAAAAGTGCTGCAGAGCTCAGATGGGTAGAGATTGAAAAAGGTAGAGAAAACAAGGAACCACATCCATTTTTAGAGCGTTTATTCAGCCAAACCAAGACAGACCAAGGATGCTATATTTCCTCAGATCAGCCATAGTCTTCTCAAGCAAGGAGATGTAATTACAGTGAAAATCCTGAGCCATTGGCCACTTGTTCCAAAGTGGCTCTCAGGAATTCACAGTGTACACGGTCAAAGGCTTTCTCAACTGAGAGAAGGCAGAAAAGGAGTCTATGAGTATGCGCCGTCTAAGAAAAGCAAAGTATTTTGCAGATGTTGTCTCTGCTTCACGACCAGTGATAAAGTAGACCTGATCAGTATGGATCAGGCTTGCTTCAAAGGAGAAAGACCATTCATAAGCAATTTAGTGTATAGTTAAACGTTGATGTTAAGTAAAGAGATTGGGCCTCCCTATCATCTTTGGTACTTATGGCACTGATGTGGGCATTGAGGCAGCTCCCCCAGGGTGTCTGCAATTGATTTGGCTGTAGGTACTATTGAAAGTTTTAGTTTTTCAAACATATACAAACGAGCAAAGTCCCTGTCCCTCACCATCTCCCACCACTCATACCCTAAAACATTGCAGAAAATCAAAGCCCTGAAAGTTAAGTCAGTCTATAGTAATTTCCTTCTTACATCTGAAACAAATACCTAGAATAGATAGAATCTTAAGCATACAATAGAAAGAATGAACAGATCTCTTAAAGAGCACCTTTCACCACTTTTGGGCACATGCAGTGTTATATACTGCTGGAAAGCTGACAGTGCGCTGAATTCAGCGCACTGTCGGCTTTCCCGATCTGTGCCCGCTGTAAGGAGCTTACGGTGCCGGTACCGTAGTGCTCTATGGTCAGAAGGGCGTTTCTGACCATTAGCCAGAGACGTCCTTCTGCCTCGCGGCGCCAATCGCGCTGTACTGTGGAGCCGGGAGGAACTCCCCCCTCCCTCTGCTCACACAGCTCGTCCATAGACGAGTATTATCAGGAGCGGGAGGGGGGCGTTCCTCCCGGCTCCACAGTACAGCGCGATAGGCGCCGCGAGGCAGAAGGACGTTCCTGGCTAACAGTCAGAAACGCCCTTCTGACACTAAAGCGCTATGGTCCCGGGACCGATAGCGCTTTACACCAGGCACGGATCGGGAAAGCCAACAGTGCGCTGAATTCAGCGCACTGTCAGCTTTCCAGCAGTATATAAAACTGCATGTGCCCGATTTGATGAAAGGTCCTCTTTAACTGAGCTATTGACACTTCTATTTTTGAAAGCATTCTTAGGGTCAGTGTACACTGAGTTTTTTTGCGCTGAGTTTGACGCTAAATCTGCCTGAAAATCAGCTTCTATAAAAAGCCTCCCAATAGAGGCTTTCCACAACAGCCTTTTCACATACTACTACACAGTACTATATACTGTATATGTTTTCTGTGGTATACACGTGTAGGTAATTGCGCTGCTATTGTTCCAGCTGTCCAAACGCAATGCAAAATAAAATCTATATATTTACAGTATGTGTGTGTTTGGTATACATTATGAGGATTCTTGAAGAGTTAAATGATTTTTCTCGGTGTATGGCATTACCTGTAGGGCATATACTTAGTACTGTCAGCATAAATGACTGTGCTACAGGCTCACTCTCACAGGATTAGCTGTTATTTGCACTTGGAGAGGATGGTGTTTATCAGACTGTCACTCTGCTTGTCAATCACCGAGCAGCAGAATGACATATGTATTTCACACTATTTGATAAGATACTTACAGAAGACCAGTCAGTATTCCAGAAGTAATACCTTCATGCAGTTATATCATATATTGTTTTGTTTCACTTCTTGTTATATATCATGAACCACACAGTATCACTGTACAGAAATAATAACTTATATAGGTCCATGTAGCCAGAGAGGCTCATAGTCTAATCTGCCTACAAACACATACACACTACACTATGCGCTGTCCACAGGACTCTGCACCAGGGAATCACTAGAAAACAGTATGACAATATACAATAATATATGGATATAGATATAAATAGTACTCTCATCTAACTTACCTGACTGATGAATGGACAATATCCTAAAACAATTAAACTAGATTTTAATTTTACATATTATATATACATGGATAAGCCATAACATTAAAACCACTGACAGGTGAAATAAATAACATGGATTTTCATATAACAATAGTACCTGTCAACGGTTATTAGGCTGCAGATAAACAATCAGTTCTTGAAATTAATGTGTTGGAGGCAAGAAAAATGGTCAAATATAAGAATTTGAATGACTGTGATGTGATGGCTAGTTGACTGTATCAGAACATCTCCAAAAATGGCAGGTCTTGTGGGAAATTTCCTATTTGCAATGGTTAGTACCTATCAAAAGTGATTCAAGAAAGGACAATGGATGATAGTATCATTGGCATCCAAAATTCAATAATGGAGGTAGGTTATGAAGGTTATCCAATGCCACTGAATAATGAACCATGTTGCCTTGCAGTGCTGGGGTCCTGAGTTAAAATCTGACCAACAGCAACATATTCATGGAGTTTGTATGTTTTCCCTGTGGTTGCATGGGTCTTCGCCGGGGACTCCCACATGCCAAAAAAAATGCAGATAGGTAAATTGGCTTTCCATGTTGGGGATGAGCGCCTGTACAACAGCCACTAACTCCCCTACTCCATAAGGCTCCTGTGCTTTGAGTCCCTTGTGTGAGTGAGAAAATTGCATTAGAAATGTTTGTAATTGAGAACTAGGGTGACACAAATTGTTGAAAAAGTTAATGCTAGTTATGATACAAATCAGAGTTTCTTATAAACTGCAGATTAGTCATAGTGTTCATGTTAATCCTTGTTGACAGATGGAAGCACCTATAATGAGTGTTTGAGCATCTGACGTGGACTGACTAATGTTTTGGTGACAGATACCACAAACCACCTTCAGTGGTCTTACGGAGTCAATGCCTCAACAACTCAGAGATGTTTAGGTGGCACACAAGGATCTTTACATGAAGGCACATGGCTTTAATATGTAGCAATTACAAATGTATAGTTCAATAACTTAAAGGTATTCCAGCCAAGATAATCTACGGTTATAGTAATGTACCCGCTGAAAAGTCAATTCCAAGCATACCTTTAATATGTAGATTAGCTTACCAGGATGACCATACAGGTGTACAAATGAGCCTCATGGAACCACATCATCTGAAATAACACCCACCCAGTCATGAATTTCACCCCCTTAGCAGTTCCAGAGCATCATCATCATCAGTTATGGAGCGCTGTGCTGAAATAGGAAATAGACTTCCTATAACGTGGCCACAAAAATACAACTTAGCCTGTCAAGATGCTACAAGGTTCTGCAAGTAAAAACAAAAAACTATCCTAAATGATCTAAAAGGAACTTAGTATAGGTGATAAATATTTCAACACTGTGGGACCCTTAGTGGACCCATAACTCCTTGGAAGTTTGTCCCGAGTGATCCAGCCAGGGAGCCCATTTATTTTTGAATTTCCAAATACACCCCCTTTTCCAATAAATACCTTTTTCCATACCCACCAGCCAGTTAATTTGGTCCACATATTCCCTGATGGGAAAAGTATGATTTCTAATAACTTGTACCTGACTTTTTAGTAATAGTTGGTTTTGGTTGGTTGATAAATTCATAACGCCTCTCATGGACTGGTGAGTGCTTAGATCCAATACACTACTACAGGGGTCCGCAACCTTCGGCTACTGTGAAACTACAACTCCCAACATGCTCCATTCACTTCCATAGAGTTACAAGATCAGTAGAGCAAGTATGCATGCTGGGAGTTGTAGTTTTACAACAGCTGGAGTGCTGAAGGTTGCCTACCCCTGCACTGCTACAATGTGAATAACAATGGAGCACCTGTGCATACGTTGTAGTCGCTGCCTTGTTTCTAATTTTCACACAATGAACACAGGATGGCAGTGTCTACACATTGAAGCCTCTGCCATTATGAAAACGTAAGAACAGTTATTTTTAACAGTGAAGATTCTCTGGTCAAAAGACCAGTGCCTGGAATCCCAGATATTCTGCACTACAATGAGGCAGCCTTTCTTTTCCCATACTCTCGAAGTCTGGAGAAGTAATCAAGCCATTGTGTTTAAAGTTTACTCATAAAAATTAACTGACTCAGACTTCATGGGCAAAGATTACTTAAATGACTTTTTTTTTTTCCACGCAAATTGTGTAATAACCTTTTGCATGTTGAAGCTGTTTATTTCAACTTCACTCAACTCAGTGTGTGTCTGTTGTTGCCAGATAACAATTGGGTTTTTAAGAGCTGTTTGATTTTTGCTTGCAAGAAAATGTGCAAACAAATTGTAAGTCTTTTCATCTGTCATGTCTTTGAGTCAGCTAATGTTATTCAGCCAATGAATACATTGGAGCCTAGATATGTAAACTGCATCTGTTAATGTAGGTTTACAGAAGGAATGGAATAAAGTATGTCCTTAACTTTAATCAAGTGGAGCTGGCCAACACTCTTTACGGTACTCCAAATACTAGAGTTGTATCACTGAATTTAACATCTGGATTTTTAAAGTCAAGATGCCACTTGCCATTGTTGTCCAAGGAAGTTACTAATTTGCATAAAGCCTATTAGCAGTTTGCAAATATAGTACACAACTCAACTTGTTCATTCAGTACATTTAAAGATACAGCCCTATTGGCAGAAGAGAATTTACAGGGTTAAAAAATGTTAGGCTACATTACATTATCATATGAGGTTCTGTCAGGAACCTCCATCATAAATTAAGTCAAAATCCAAGAAGAAAAAGTCCTACAAACTCTACTTTTTTTTCCCCAGGAAAATGAAACATCAGAAGGGAAATGGACTGATCACATTTCTATCCACAATCTGAATAGAATGCTGGTCCAATAGGGACATAATTGAGCAGTCCAATTGAAATGCATGTGCATTTATAACTACAGCTCCTTTAAGACTGGGGAGAAAAGCATCCCCATTCTTGCGATAAGTGGTTATCCCAGTGGTCAGACCCCACCGATTTGCAACTTAAAGTTGATGAGCTGCAACAACCCGTTTAGGTCTGTTATGTCAGCACCCAGCCCATTTTTCTTCTTCTAGGGGTGAATAGAAAAATGTGCATGATGTGAATATAACATAAGCCAAATGTTAATAAAATGACTAAGTAGTATCTTGTTTGCTAGCATGTAAAGAATCAGGTTGTCAAAGAAGTCTTAAAGTTAAAAGTATTTTCCTGCACAAACATAATAACAGTAATAATAGTGTTTGCACTCATTATAATCTAATGTGAATCTATATGCATAATCAACAGGTAAAAAGTCACAGCCCAGGACTTTTCTACACATTCCCAATGTTGGTGCATACTGGTCAATTCGTTTGGGTTCGAATACAGCTTTTTCTTCAACTCTACCCACAAGTGTTCAATATCACAAGGTCTGGGGACTAATCCAGCTCCTCTACTTCATTGTCATAGTACATAGCCATAGTACTCAAGTGTACAAAGTAACTCATCTTGTAGGATACCCACACATAGCTCTACATTGAGATCATCATTGATCTTGATAAAGTATCCAATGCCTTTGGACGTGAAACAACCGCATATCATCAGGCTTCTTCCACCAGACTTCAATTTCTTTATTCTTTGAATAGGACCTTTCACATCCTCAGGAACATGCGGTGTAATACACCTCTAGAAAGCTGACAGTGCGCTGAATTCAGCGCTCGATCAGTGTCTCCTGCTGAAGAGCTATCGGTGCCATTACCGTAGCTCTCCACTGTCAGAAGGGCGTTTCTGACAGTCATTCAGGAACGTGCCTCCTTACAGTAGCGTCTGTTGTGCTGTACTGTGTTCCTTACCACCTAGAAATGATGCTGAGCAGTGAGAATCGCCCCCCCTGAGTACTCTGCTATGGACGAGTACTGTCAGGAGGAGTAAAGGAGGGGGAGTAAGACTGCATAGCTTTCAAGAGTAGTGACACATATAAGATCACAAAATAGAAAATATAAATTAGGTCCAGTTTAGGTACTACATGACAACTTCACACTTTTAGCTGCCCAACAGAAGGTCTTTGGTGCCTCTACCCCATATTAATGACTTTACTACTCCACTTCCTTGCTTTCCAATACTGCAGCATCTGTGGAGAACCTGGTTAGTTCTAGAATGGAGACAATACTAATCAGATATGAGCCACTCTTTCCCCATCTCCATATCAACCATATGGAAACAAAAATAATCAGATATGAGTCGGTTTCTCCATGGCTCTATATCAACCACATGGGCTTCCTTTCTGATGTATATGCCCTTGCACCAGTGTACCTCTTTGGACCCGATTTCCATTGTTCTTTGCTTCTTATAGGTTTCTTTTTTTGACACTATAAATAGACTTACATTAAAAGGGTTGTCTGGTCCAAAGAAGATTTTTCATACTGATGACCTAGCCACAGGACAGGTATATTCACACTTCAAATATTATTTCATGAAACTTTGATGTTAAAATGGATCCTCACAAAGTTAATCATAAGTGTCCCATTGATTATTAGAAAAGTTGTGCTTGTATCAGAAACATACAAGGAATAGAGTAGCATCCATTAAAAAGATCACTATGAAAACCCTATTACTGGTGCTGGTCCATTCAGTTTTTCAGTCCTTAACAATCATATATTGGTGTAATCCTTGGGCTGTTTCTCTTCTCTAGTGTTTGCTAAGGTTGAGGTAGATTTAGAGGAAGATCCCCTGCGCAGGTGTATACTGGTAGCTCTGTCCTGGGGAACCCCCTGGATCCAGTACAGGTGGTGGGTGACAGAGTGTGAGAAGGAGCGCTATCGGAGATCCTTCCTTTCAACCGCGGTCAGGCTGTATAATCAACATCAGGATAAGGGGAGATCACTCTGCACAGAGAACTAAATGATCTTGAAGTCTTTCTTTTCTTCTTAGTTGCTATGACTCCTAGTATGTTTCTATATCTGCTATACTGAGCTTGTATGTGTTTTTTCTTGTAATATATTTACAATGTGTAATGTATTATCCATGCTGCTGTAACACACCGAATTTACCCATGGTGGGACTATTTAAAGGATTATCTTATCTTATCTTAATGAATCCCTCTTATGGACCATACAGCTTGTCTCCAGGATTCTAAAATCTCTAAAATCATCATCAGGTCTGATGTCTGATATGTTCTTTAGGAAACCAAACATTTTAATTTTGTCTCTCATAGTATCTGAAAGTGTAAAGTCAGCCAAGTAAGTCAGCCAACCTGGTGTTAAGCGTGGGTCTGTTTATTACCAATCTAGCATATTAAAGAAATGGATCATGAGCTTTGAATTGGTGCTTCCTAAAATCTTCAGGAGCATCTATTTCTATTATTCAGTATTTATGGAGACGCTTGTACAAAGTAAGCCCTGTATTTGCATTTCTATGCAGAACCTTAGCATTTTTTCGGTAAAAGATGTTGTCTTTTGTGTGCTACATTTTGAATACAATCTTTTCCAGTGGATGTACAGTATTGTGGCTGCACGGGCTAAAAATGACAGGTATTTTCATTGGCAAAACAATAGAATAGAAAAATGACCTTTAAGAAGAGTCACATGTCAGATAGATATGTTGGTGCATTGCTAAATAACAGGGAAGCAGTTCATATTCAATATCTGCTGCAAACATCTTGTTCTACCTGTCAGGGCTGATGATGATTGTTGAATAGACATTTTACGCAGCGTCGCATTGCTGTTTATTTCTTGTTTTCGCTCTCTCTTCAAACCCAAATTTGATTTAGGGAAGCTTCCCAATGCAAATTGAACAGACTCAGGCAGTTTGCTTTCATGGTCAATATGCAGACAATAAAAAATAAACAAAATAATTTCATTTTAACTTGCTTTAGTATGTTCATGTTTTGATTTGCAATTTTAATACTCTCCAGCATTTGTTGATAATCCTGTGTATTACCTCTAGTTTGAGGAGAGCAATATCTATGTATGAAAATAAGCACAAATTCCCTCTTAGGGAACAGCATATCAATGATTTTGACAAAAGTAAAGGGATATATAACATTCTTTCTCTAAAAACTGTCATTTTGTATCATTTTATTTTTTTTCTAAAACCTTCACCTCTCTGCTTAACAGCTGTCTTCAATTTATTGGCAATTTTCTTGCATCTGTTTTCTAAGATTGCTCTGTTGTGCTTTCTCATTAGGTATAATAAAAACATGTTTTTCTAAAGTTCTTATTCTGATGATAAACTTGAAATATTGTTTCTTTTAACTTGTTGTTTCTATGGCTACTTTAGAAAACGATGAGTGTGTCATCTAAGGTGCCTATACACGTTAGAATACAGTTGATGAAAATGGATGATTTCAACCAGAAGAACCGCTCAGTGGGTGATATTTTACGACTGACGTTTTTCGTTGACTGATGACACGCCATCATTTGTAAAAAACAGTTACCAGTGTTTGAAATGTTGTTCTTTGACCAGTGTCACCGAAAAGATTTGGCCATTTCTGAAGCAAGTAGCAATTGCAGGACTAAAATTCTTTTTCGCATTTTTTGTCTAAATAGAGCTTGAAAAATATAATGCTGTATTTATCCATCATGGTTATTAAAGGGGTATCCCCATTAAAGGGTAAATCCAGAAATTTGAGAAACCATTGAGGATGCCGGGGGAGGTGTAACATAAAGAAACATTTGTCTCAGTTGCTCCTTTGTCCAACACCACTGTTTGTTTTGTCTCATATACCTCACCAGTTCCTTTTCAGAGACCACTGAGACCACTGTTTGGTCTCAATGGTCACGAGGGGCACAGGGGAGCACAGGCCTTCCAGCAACGAGGGCTTTCGTGAAACCACACAGACAGTGGTGTAACTAGGAATGGCAGGGGCACCGTGGCGAACTTTTGACATGGCCCCACCCTGCCCCCCCTCCCAACCGACACTGACGCCGAAGACCTCGACCGACCCCCTCCTCTGCACTCTATTATGTCCCTTAGTAAGCGCTGCACACAGTATTATGTCCATTAGTGGCCCCTGCACACAGTATTATGTCCCTTAGTGGCTCCTGCACACAGTATTATGTCCCATAGTGGCCCCTTCACACAGTATTATGTCCTATAGTGGCCCCTGCAAACAGTATTATGTCCCTTAGTGGCCCCTGCACACAGTATTATGTCCCATAGTGGCCCCTGCACACAGTATTATGCCCCATAGTAGTCCCTGCACACAGTATTATCCCCCATAATGGCCCCTGCACACAGTATTATCCCCCATAGTGGCCCCTGCACACAGTATTATAGCCCATAGTGTCCCCTGCACAAAGTATTATCCCCCATAGTGGCCCCTGCACACAGTATTATGTCCCTTAGTGGCCCCTGCACACAGTATTATCCCCCATAGTGTCCCCTGCACACAGTATTATAGCCCATAGTGGACACCCATAAACAATTATTATACTCTGGGGTCTTTTCAGACAACAGAGTATAATAATCGAAGACCTGGGGGAATAAAAACATAAAAAATTACTGTTTATTACCTGTCCCCCGGCTCCTACGCTGTCTTCTCCGCTGCCGTCCTTCTTCTATGACATCGGACGTAAAATGACCCGGGAAGCAGGCTGGGTTCATGTGACGTCAGAGACGTCAGACAAGTAGGAAGGAGGCCTGGCAGGATCGTGGAGAAGTAAATAACAGTGTTTTTTACATTCCCTTACCTCTCCCGGCCACCGATCATTATACTCGGGGGTCTGCAAAGACCCCTGAGCATAGTGATAGTATTTGTGGGGCCCGCAGTGTCACTTACCGATCCACGCCCAGCCAGGATCGGCAAGTAAATAGGGCCCATAACGGCCTAATGAAAAAAAAACAAAAAAAAATGCAGCGGTAGCGGCTGACACTGGGCCCCCTAATGGACCGGGCCCTGTGGCAGCTGCCTCCGCTGCCTCTGTGGTAGTTACACCCTGCACACAGACACCAGAGGCAGATAATGTAGTGCCAGGGACAGGGGAGTATAATTTTTATATGTTTTATGTGTTACACATCCACAGGCCTCCTCCTTGGTTTATCAAATTCCTGGACAACTTTTTTAAAAACATGCCTCAAAAACATACAGTAAAAATGTTAATAATATGTGCAATAGATTCTCATAATAAAAAATAAAGTAAAATCAAGATCTCTGCACATTTGCCCATGGTATGAAGTACTTTCTATATGTGGTGGCAATAATATATCAATAAATTTACAAATGGATAAACATTTGCAGCACATTTTTAGTAATTTCTCAGTGTAGACACCACTGATTTGTGCAGTAGAAGAACCTAAAATATCTGACAGGTGTAGCAATAGGCGATGAATTCATTTTGGTCATTTAACATTTTAGGGAATTGTTCATTATAGTCACAGCTCAATAGTCAGACATCCACCTGTAACAAGCTGTTCACCTGTGTGCTCATCACATGACCAGGGACTGTATATCACATGACCAGGGACTGTATATCACATGACCAGGGACTGATTTTTATCCACTGGACTTTCCAGTATGTTTTCTGTATCAATTTCTCACGGTTTTCTAGATCTCTCAGAGATCTCAGAAATCTAGAAAACCATGAGGAATTGATACAGAAAACATACTGGAAAGTTACAGAACTTTTCATTTCACAAACTATAACACTTGTATTTCTATATTTATGTGAAACTGGACAACCCATTTAAATCTGTAGCTTTTAAGTTTTACCTGGAAATTAATTTTAAAGGGTTGTACAGGATTTCGAAAACATGTCACCTTTCTTCTTCTTCTCAAGAAGTGACATAATATCTGTTGGTCACATGGCTATGCTGCAGCTCAGTCAAATTCACTTTATTGGGAGGATGATGTGGCATTGCTGTGTGACCAACGGACATTATGTCATTTTCTAAGAAGAAGAAAACAGCCATGTTTTTGAAGTCCCGCACAACTCCTTTAAAGCATATCTTAAGTTAAAAATACCAACTTTAGTGCTTTTCTGTTTCTACATGTTTGTTAGTCAGTTGAAAAAAAGTTTAATTGTTGCCAATAATAGAGAGAAATAATTTTCCGTTATCACAGCACTAAAAGGGAAGAAGTGATGTTAAAGGGGTTGTCCCATAACAAGGATCCTATCTATACTGCTAGTTTATGTGGATTTAAGACATTTCCTAAATACATTGCCTTATCAAAACTGCTTTGTTGGCCGCTATTTTAATTTATTCACTTAATGGTTGACACTGCATTTCTATGGCCACTGGACTTATCTGCTCAGTTCCCAAGTGATGTAGCTGCCTGCTCTCTGGGGAGGAGGGAGGGGCTGACAAGCAATGGAGCTCCTCAGATAGGGGAGGGGGAGGTGAGAGATCGGGATTACTGTGCTGTCTATCTTCAGCTCTTCCACTTATCAGCCAGTTTAATTGAATTTGACTGATAAAGGCTGAGATAAGGAGCCTGTTACCTCTGTATGTAATGCAAGCTGACTCAAATCCAACTCTGCTACATCAGCCTCTACATCAGCTTCATACTGTGGTAATGCATTTACAACCAATCTCTCATTACTAACTGCAAACATAGCAGATAGCAGAGCAAGTGAAACCCCGCCCATCATTGTGCCCAGAAAACCAGGAAGTGAACAGAGCACAGAGCCTGTCGGTTGGTGAACAAGGGTTATGGGAATACCCCTTTAAATACATATGTAGTGCTATTTTATTTGATCAAGGCGTGCTGTTCTATTTGTGTATTGATCTATGGAGCAATACTCGAAAATGTCACGCTACGCAATTAGATTATTTGGCTTTGCAAATAGCATAATGTGCCGTGGCAGAGTTTAAATCTCCTTATCAGGTATTGTATATCAAAGAAACACATAGAAACAGATATATAAAGTAGGGTGTAAATGTCATACTTCTAGGAACCAAGCTATATCCATGTGCATCTGTCCACACTATGCAGGGATGCTGCCACAAAATCTGCTTACTTCAGAATCCCATCCATGGACAACAAAGGTTTGGTTTCCTTCCACAAACACCAATGGAATAAGCAAAGTTGCATACAGATCAGACAGTATACCAATATACATACAACAATATAGAAATACATTTCATAAGGTATGCACAAAAAATATTTCCATCTTGAGTAGTGAGCTACTTAAAGGGATTCTATCATTAAAATCACATTTTTTCTTGATCACATGCAGGAATAGCCTTAAAGGCTATTCATCTCCTACCTTTAGATGTCTTTTCTGCGCTGCTGTTTGGTAGAAATCCCGGTTTTCATCTGTATGCAAATGAGTTTTCTCGCAGCACTGGGTGCGGGTCCCAGCACTCAAACAGCAATGGGGCGTCCCTAGTGCTGCGAGAGAAATCTCCAGCACCGCCTCCATCTTCTTCAGGAACGGCTTCTCTGCGCTTCTTCTTCCGGAGCTGGGTTAAAACTTCTAGGCCTCGGGCAGAGCCGACTGCACTTGGCCACAGTCCACAAGAAAATGGCCCATTACACAGAGTCTGCCTCAAAATCAGTGTCAGTTTCCTTTCATGATTTTTTTAATGGGAGGCAAAGGTTGATTGGTAATGAAGGCCTCACTATTATAATAAGTAGCTAGGGCGCAGAAGGAAGGATCGTAATCCATGGCTGTATCTAGATGTCATCTCCACAATCCAATGCAACTATAGTTAATAAAATGGGTAGTATGTTAAATATATCTACCCAGTTTACTATTTGGAAGCATAGGCTGTCTGAGATGGTGTACACTACCTATCTGTATTTAGTGCAGTGAGTGTATTGAGCCATTTTTGCAAGGGTTGGGGGGCTAGGGGCCCACTATCCCTTCTAGGTTGGGGGGCACACGGGCGGGAGAGTGGGAATTCTCCTGCTCCTTTGTGGGTCAGTCTGAGCCTGGTGTTATGCTTTTTTGTTGGATAAATTAATATAATGGTCTTAAAGCAATTTCCTATAGGAATTCATATAAGGTGACTACCTGATGAGTGCGTACACTCATTATTACACAAATATTCAATGATAGATTCATTACTTTATTGCAGGTGGAGAATTTCTCCCTAATTATATTTGGACCAGATTGCAGGAATTCCAAATGAGGGATTTTCAGAGTAAAGGAGAGAACACTAGCTTAGATCTAGTGGATTTAATTGACTAAACTCTGATTCATTACATTGCTGCAGACTTCGCAGACTCATTAATCCTCAGTTCATTCATCCCTCTGTTACTTCTCCAAAATCACCTCAATCCACTAATTGATGTACTCAGACAGAGCTAATGCTCAGCACCTGGATACTGACACACTAAAGCTTGGTACTGGCAAATATGAGACATTTACATACTTAAAAAATAATATCCTACATGGTACGTACTAATAGTATTCCTTGGATATTGAATCATTTACCTTTTAGTAGTAAATGGAATAATCATTGTAGGTTTCTCCACAAAATACTAAGAAGACCATGTAAATGTCTTCTGAAGCTGATTATTACTTTTATAGCGATAACTGTAACATAGGTGTAAGAATTCTGATGGTTGAGAGCAGTATAGATAAAGCAGTCTGTGTAAGGGAGCGTTCACACTACCATCGGTGTCTGATGTAGGTTGTTTCTGTCCGCTTGAAAAGTCAGACATCTTTGGGAACGGACACTTAAGGACAGACACGGACTGTAAGAGAACGCACCCGATCTCCATTTAAATCAATACAAAATGTCACGGACACAGCTAGTGTCCACTGCTAATGTCTGCACAAGATTTTGAACGGACACTAACAGTGGACACTACCTGTCGGACACTGACGGTAGTGTGAATGCTCTCTAAGCTATATTTCTTACATCGATTGAGACTTGACTTAACAAAATTCACTGCATGTTAATGATTTATGGTACTGTCTGTTCAGCCTGAATGCAAGTCTACTGTCCTTTACTCACAGCATCATTTAGAACAGTAGACCTGCGATTTGACTAGAACTCAAAGCAGTCACCAGAGGTGTCTACCCCTCCATACACTATGCTTAATAGGCACATGTTTGGGGAGGGTCTGGAGAAATAGTAGTTGGTAGAAAAAACATTTTCTCAGCACAGATCAGTGGTGAACCTAGCCTCTCTGCTGCCTGAGGCGGACGATTGCAAAAGATGCCCCCACCCCACTGAACTGAATACTGAGGGGGTGTCTGCTCGCATTTCCTGTCCCTTCCCTTTGGACCGCCATGACCACTTCTTCTGTCTGTGACTTGTCTCTGTAAAGTTTGCAACACAGACATCTTTGACTCCTTACTTCTCCACGCACACGACATATATCATATATATATGATGCCCCTTCTATTCATAATATCCCCTAATGAACGCTTTTACAAATGTCACTTGCACGGGGAATTATGCCCCACATCGGCCCCTGCTGCCTCTATTATGCCCACAGCAGCCCCTGCAACCACTATTATGCCTCACAGTGGCATAATAGACTGTGAGGAATAACAGAGGTTGCAGGGGCCGCTGTGGGGCATAATAGAGGTTGCAGGGGTCACTGTGGACCGATCCTGTAACCACTATTTTGTCCCACAGTGGCCCACCCAACCTCTATTATGCCCATAGTAGCCCACGCATGAATTATTATTATACTCGGGGGTCTTTTCAGACCCCTGAGTATAATCGGAGACTCAGGGGAGGTGAAGAAACATAATAACCACTATTACTAACTCACCTTTCCTTGATCTGGTGTTACTTCTAGCACAGGATTCAGGCATTTATGGTAATGTCCCAGATGCCACATGGACCGTCCACGTGACATCTGGGACATTATCATAAAGGCCCAAAACCTGCTAGGAGTAACATCAGATCCAGGAGAGGTGAGTAACAGTGTTTATTGTATACACTCACCGGCCACTTTATTAGGTACACCATGCTAGTAACGGGTTGGACCCCCTTTTGCCTTCAGAACTGCCTCAATTCTTCGTGGCATAGATTCAACAAGGTGCTGGAAGCATTCCTCAGAGATTTTGGTCCATATTGACATGATGGCATTACACAGTTGCCACAGATTTGTCGGCTGCACATCCATGATGCGAATCTCCCGTTCCACCACATCCCAAAGATGCTCTATTGGATTGAGATCTGGTGACTGTGGAGGCCATTGGAGTACAGTGAACTCATTGTCATGTTCAAGAAACCAGTCTGAGATGATTCCAGCTTTATGACATGGCGCATTATCCTGCTGAAAGTAGCCATCAGATGTTGGGTACATTGTGGTCATAAAGGGATGGACATGGTCAGCAACAATACTCAGGTAGGCTTTGGCGTTGCAACGATGCTCAATTGGTACCAAGGGGCCCAAAGAGTGCCAAGAAAATATTCCCCACACCATGACACCACCACCAGCCTGAACCGTTGATACAAGGCAGGATGGATCCATGCTTTCATGTTGTTGACGCCAAATTCTGACCCTACCATCCGAATGTTGCAGCAGAAATCGAGACTCATCAGACCAGGCAACGTTTTTCCAATCTTCAATTGTCCAATTTCGATGAGCTTGTGCAAATTGTAGCCTCAGTTTCCTGTTCTTAGCTGAAAGGAGTGGCACCCGGTGTGGTCTTCTGCTGCTGTAGCCCATCTGCCTCAAAGTTCGACGTACTGTGCGTTCAGAGATGCTCTTCTGGCTACCTTGGTTGTAACGGGTGGCTATTTGAGTCACTGTTGCCTTTCTATCAGCTCGAACCAGTCTGGCCATTCTCCTCTGACCTCTGGCATCAACAACGCATTTCCGCCCACAGAACTGCCGCTCACTGGATGTTTTTTCTTTTTCGGACCATTCTCTGTAAACCCTAGAGATGGTTGTGCGTGAAAATCCCAGTAGATCAGCAGTTTCTGAAATACTCAGACCAGCCCTTCTGGCACCAACAACCATGCCACGTTCAAAGGCACTCATATCACCTTTCTTCCCCATACTGATGCTCGGTTTGAACTGCAGGAGATTGTCTTGACCATGTCTACATGCCTAAATGCACTGAGTTACCGCCATGTGATTGGCTGATTAGAAATTAAGTGTTAACGAGCAGTTGGACAGGTGTACCTAATAAAGTGGCCGGTGAGTGTATATAACAAAGTGAGATCAAACATACTTCTGTAAAATATGTAACTACAATATATTCTTTCCAAGGTCTTTGTATTAAAGAAATTGAATACAGTTTATATGTACTGCACAAATATATTTTTTTATTGTACATTAGATTTGAGATATTGTCCAATTTTTCTAATGACGGATTTGCTGCAGTGGAAACTCAAACTATTTATAGATCAGCAACCTATAAGATATTGTAAAAACATGGATGTACAGTAACTACTGGAAGTCTAGTAGCCTCGGCAAGTTTGTTGCCTGGACAGATATAATTGTGTCTGCTTAAATGAATGATATCTTTTCAGACAGGCCTATCCCAATTCCTAATGTAAACCCTTCCGTGATGTAATTAGAATCCCCAAAATTTAACCCTCTTCTGTCCCCGCTCCCACATTTCCCCACATGATATGATGCTAATTTAGGCCAACTTTATAGGTCCAAGCTCCATTCACACGTGTTACAGGACACCACTAGTGATGGCTTATAAAGTTTTAAGTTTGTGTAATGACAGTCACCTCTATTACAAAAGTGTCTGACTTCTGCACAAGCAATATCGCCCCTGCTACCTCTTGTGTCACCCCCTCTACCTCATAGAATGTAAGCTCTTGAGAGCAGGGCCCTCAGTCCTAGTGTGTGAAATGACTTTCTTTGTAATGTATCTTTCTGTCTGTATTTAAACCCTACAAATTGTACAGCGCTGGGGAATATGTTGGCGCTATATAAATCCTATTAATATTATAAATGTGAAAGTTTGTGAGTTTGTGGGTTTGTGGGTTTGTGTGTTTGGATGTTTGCATGTTCGGATGTTTGTTCCTCAATCACGGAAAAACCGCACCACCGATTTGGCTGAAATTTTCCACAAACATAGTCATTACACTCGATTAAACAATAGGCTACTTTTCGTCACAATAGCGCACATACGTTTGTGCCAGGATCCCCACAAAACCCAAACTCACACCACCATCTCTGCAATCTCACACACTTTGGACCATAGCAAGCCACAAAATTCATATTGCCCTCTACAGCCTAGCCCCTAACCCCACACAATCACATATACATATACTTTAACACTTTGCCCCTCACCTTAACGATTCTCCAGGAGGCGCTCTGTAACGCTCCGGAGCAGCCATGTTTGCCGACCCCCACCACTCTGACAATCCGCGACACCGCCCACCCATGTCAATACCCCTAGGTGGTCTAATAAATGCAAAAAAAGTAAAAAAAAATTATAAAAAAAATAAATAAAAAGGATTAAAAATTCAAATCACCCCCCTTTCCCTAGAACACATATAAAAGTAGTTAAAAACTGTGAAACACATACATGTTAGGTATCCGCGTGTCCTAAATCGCCCGCTCTACAAAGTTATACAAATATTTTTCCTGTTCAGTAAACGCCGTAGCAGGAAAAATGGTCAAAAGTGCCAAACCGCCATTTTTTCACTGTTTTGATTCTGCTAAAAATTTGAATAAAAAGTGATCAAAGCAATAACATTTCCCGAAAATGGTAGAACTACAAAGTATACCCGTTCCCGCAAAAAAAAGACACCCTATACATCCCTGTACACGCATGTATAAAAAAGTTACGGCTGTTGGAATATGGCGACTTTTCAAAAAATAATTTTTTTAACACAGTTTTGGATTTTTTTTAAGGGGTCAAAATGTAAATAAAACCATATTAATTTGGTATCCCCGGAATAGTAACAAAGCACAGAATACAGGGGACATGTCATTTTGGTTGCACAGTGAACGCCGTAAAACCAAAGCCCGTAAGACAGTCACAGAAATGCATTTTTTCTTCAAATCTACCCCATTCTGAATTTTTTCCCTGCTTCCCAGTACATTATATAGAATAAATAATGGTGGCATCATGAAGAAAAATTTGTCCCAGGAAAAATTAAGACCTCATATGGCTCTGGGAGCGGAGCAATAAAAAAGTTATGGGGTTTAGAAGGAGGGGAGTCAAAAACGAAAATCAAAAAATGCCATCGGCGGGAAAGGGTTAACTTCAAATACTTCTGTCCCAAAGTCACTATGTAAAGTTTCTCACAACACCGTATAGAAGCTCAAATACAAATTAACTTCAACACAAAAGTTTCACGTATTCTCTGAATTACGGCAAAAACAAGATACACAGTTACATTTCATATCCCATACCTTATACACACTACGAAAACCTTACCCACGCCTGTATATACCCACTTCTACAATCACCGCAGACGAAGTCGCGGGTACCAGCTAGTAAAATTTATTATTATTATTATTATTATTATTATTATGACATAAGGCAGTGACATATGACCTGTGCTTATCACTGTTGGGACCACTAGTGCACCAACCAGCAGTCTATTGCAGCATATTGCTGAGGCTGGGGACAGGTAAAAGCAGTCTTGCCTGGCCCTGTGTTCTCGTCTTCATGCTGGCACAGTAACACCATGTGGGTCATAGCAGTTTGGAGCAAGAGAGTCACAAACTTTTAGGGGTAATAAGGCATTACATTCAGGTGAACCTTACCTACCTTACTGTGTTACTGGTTATATTCTTCACCCTGGTGACAAATTCCCTTTAATAGGTTCAAATAAAACATTCCAGCTCTTCAATCCCTTCTTACTCTATATCACAATGACATTGATGCCCAGTAATGGATGAGGACTTGTTTTTCTACATCTAACAGTAATTCTGTTTATTGCTTATTGCCATGTGTCAACGCTTTACCTTCAGGGTAATTTCATATAGGTGATTACATTTATTCAGAGCATATTTATATACTATTTCATCCCTACTTTTGGCGTAGATTTATTTAATGTGCCATGGTGTTTCCTACTTAAGATGAACACCATCTTAAGATAAAACAATTTCTTTTAGATTCTGATTCAGCTGTTCTTCTTTGATTTAACTGCTTTTTAACCTTTTCCCCCTCAACTTATAACAAGTACTATAGACAGATGTGTATTTTCCCTGAGATAAAAGCACTTTATATAATCCCTGAATTGCTTCTCTTCTTAATATAGTATTCCATTTTATTTAGCCATTTTTAAGTGTTATTGGTCCCCTACATATCTGTACTTCATTGGAAGCCATTACAAAGCATCTATGGTTTGTTCCACAGACTATCCATGACACATACTTATTTGCAATGCCCATATGCTTTGTATGAGTACTGTTACAGACACTCTGCTCTATTGTCATGGGCCATTGTGACTTTGTGTAATACGGAACTGTAACTATTACTATTACGTGGGCACTGTTGCTGGAAATTTTCTAGCAGTATTGTGTTGTAAGGAAAGAAGGATGTAGCTTTGTTGCGGCTGGTACAAGCTGCTATACATTTCTTTAAAAAGATAAGAACTTTTATTTTTATAGTAGTTTGTGGGTTTTAGAATTGAATTGACATAATTTTCATAAGATATTATAGGGTGATACTGTTTAGGCATTATGTTGTGGATACTTTTATAGAACTTCTATTTGAATACATTATGTGAACTCTACACTTGGGCACTGTATGGTGGCATTATATTAAGCACAAATAATAATAATAATAATAATAATAGTAATACATTTTATTTATATAGTGCCAACATATTCCACAGCACTGTACAATTTGTAGGGTTCAAATACAGACAGAAAGATACATGACAAAGAAATAGTCACTACACACAATGGGGCTGAGGGCCCTGTTCACAAGAGCTTACAATCTATGAGGCAGAGGGTGTAACACAAGAGGTAGCAGGGGCGGCATCAGAGGTAGCATTGCTTATACAATGGTCAGACAATTTTGTAATAGAAGTTACTGTCGTTACGCAGACATAAAACTGTATGAGTCATCACCAGTCATATCCTTTAATGTTCAGATTGTGCCTAGACATATAAAGTTAGTCAGAAACTGAATCATATTGTGTGGGGTAATGGGGGAGCGTGAACAGAGAAGGGTTCATTTTATGGCTTCTAGTTGCAGTACAGAAGGGTTTACATTAGGAATTGTGATAAGCCTGTTTAAAAAAAATGTGCCTTTAGTTCACACTTGAAGCTATAGAAATTGGGAATTAATCTGATTGTGTGGGGTAGAGCATTCCAGAGAAGTGGTGCAACTCAGGAGAAGTCTTGTATAAGAGCGTGGGAGGTTCTGATAACAGAGGTTGGGCGATAGACAGAGGCACTATATAATAAATGTACTTGCATTATCAAGTGATATCAGCTAATAAAATGTCCAAGTAGAAATAAAGGATATTTTATTTATATTTTGATGTTTTAAGATTTTTCTTTGGAGAAATGGTACTCTTAATATATTACATTCTAATAAACTTGAGCTAAAGATAAAGAGGGGTAGAAAGCCTACAACAAAAGTTTGTCATGACCATTTGTACTCATGGTACATTATAGTGTCCGAGCTGTACTAAGAATCCTTCTCATTATTATTGTCTATAATCATATATTACTGAATATGTATTTTTGGCACATGAGATGTGCAACGTACTTGTTATTACTATTTATTACGATTAGAGTTCTCATGCATTTCCACAAGGAAGGTTGAAAATACCATTTGGAACATATTTTCATAATCACTAGTTTCCTAGAGTAAACTACTGGAAAGTTTTATCTGTAAAAGTATAGGCCCATTTATATCAATTCTCTGCATATCTCTTCCTGTGCTCAGGATATTTTCTTCATGTTCTTCTGTAATTCGGTAGGGATATAAAAATAGGCAGTTTAAAGTGCACCATACATTAAGTTATACTTAGATACTGAGAAACATTATCAAAATAATAGTATCGTACTAATGTGAGCCTTGATGTAATTTCTTTTTCTTTCTCGTTCAGGGATAAGTGCTCATACATTTTTATTTCTCTCATTTCTGAACTTATCTTGGAAATTGCCATAGTAAGTTGAGGAAAATATTGCTTTTTTCCCCCGAACTATAGAACAGGTTTTTCAGTATTGCATGGTGGGTAATGTTTTTTTTTTTTAAACTGGCTCACAATGAGTTAAAAACATAAAAGCAACAGTACTCACCTGACTGATCTAACTGCTCTACAACTGACGCCTATGCTGGTCGCTATACCGTGGCCCTGACTTAACCCATAGGAAATGCCAGTAAATGACAGTACTCTTCCATAGCCCTGTACCGACAGAGGGGGCGTTCCTTACCACCCAGTGATGATGTTAGACTGTAAGTCCCGCCTTTCTGACAGTGAATTCAGGACACTGTCATCTTTCTAGTGGTATATAATAGGCACGTGAAAGGTCCTCTAAACATTCACTGCCAATTGAATGACAAGAGACAAACGTGCTAGATGAGATTTAGTAATATTCAGCTCTATGGGCTCTATTCTCCAATGGTTCATATTTGTAGATATAAACATTTATTACTGTATTATTCTTTTTACTGTTTTACTATTTTAGAAACTGTAACAACATGATTTATTTCTTGTGTTAGAGTAAGGGAGCGTTCACACTACCGTCGGTGTCCGACAGGTAGTGTCCGCTCCTAGTGTCCGCTCAAAATCTGTCACGGACATTAGGAGCGGACACTAGCTGTGTCCGTGACACCTGTCATTCATTTCAATGGGCATCGGGTGGGTTGTTTTGCACTCCGTGCCTGTCCTTCCCTGTCCGCAAGTGAAGATGTCCGACTTCTCAAGCGGACAGAAGAACCCTGCATGCAAAAGAACGCACCCGATGCCCATTGAAATAAATGACAGGGGTCACGGACACAGCAAGTGTCCGCTCTTAATGTCCGTGCCAGATTTTGAACGGACACTAGGAGCGGACACTACATGTCGGACACCGACGGTAGTGTGAACGCTCCCTAAGAGTTGATGGAATTACCAAGAGTGCACATGCACGACCGGTGCTTCATTCACTTCTATTGGGCTGCTGGGACTGCAATCGCAGAAATGAATGAAGTGCTGGACTTTCCCCATCCTCCTGTTCACTGGGGACTTGTCCATTGGGTCCCCCAGCAATCAGAGATATTCCCTGTCTTGTGGACCTGACCCATTTAATTTTGCCACATTTGAAATTATTATTCCGTAAAACTTGTATGAGACAAGTACATTGAACTGCATTGAAAATTGGTCTTCTGGGGAGATAGGCTTTTCAAAGAGGATGAACACCATGCATAATAAATAGTGGAACTTGAAACTCTATCACTGAAAATCTGGTCTGGATAAACAAATGATCTTCTTAGAGTTCATTGACACAGAGGAAAATGGTGAGCAGAAAATGGTGAAAATGGTTCCTTTTAGCAGAAAAAGGAACCCATTGAAGTCAATGGGAGACTTTTTTTTCAGCGCTGAAATTCCACACCAAATTCCTCACCATTTTTCTCCATGTCAATGGACCCTTAAGAGGTGGACTTTTTAGAGAGGTTTCTCTGTATGTAAAACATGACCATGCAAATCTACCTTATAGACAGTTATAATAGAATGTTATAACCACTGTACATAAATTCCAAGACTTGGCATTTATCTACAGTGATAGACACTTTTATGTCATATATAAATGAGCACAATTCTTTAAAAAAAAAGTATGTAAGACTGCGCACTTGACACTTGAGAATGACAGAACTTCTGACAGGTCTTTTGTTGATAGACCCATGTATGCCGTACAATTTATCTTATGTCTAATATTCCAAATACACACAGATAAGCCTTATATAAGGTGTCAGTCAATGCTGGCTTACAGCTAGGGCCAGAATGGGACTGAAACTCAGCTTGTGTGCTTACTATAGACAGTGGGGAGATTTATGAAGACCTCATATCTCCTGAACTGGTTGTGATTCTGCCTGATTTATGGGGATAGGCATACTTACTTACAATTCAGACAGACCCTCTGCTAGGGCTATGCACTTGCACTGAAATCTACAGCAACTCATAGCATTGCATGTTAGTTTTCTGGCATAAATGATAATAAATCAGGCAGGGACGGTGTTCCCACCCATGCCACACACCCACCAACACATAAACTGGTGTACAAAGCATGAAACATCTACCCCAATAAGTAAACTGTGTAGTTTAGAGATTGCACCCTGCAATATAGTGGTCAGAGAAAAAAAGGTGACTGGCCCACTGAGCAAACTGGTCCTTCAGGCATTTGCCATTATTGCCAAATGGCCAGCCAGCCCCTGTTTACACCCTATTAGTGATGCCCATACTATTAGACAAGGCTGTCCAGTACCTATACACATACAACCCATTTTCCCTCAACTAACCAACCCTCTCATGGAGGTGTGTGAGTGGATGTTTTATCAGTATCTTGCACCTTATTCCATTTGTACCTGTCTGCATCGTGCTGTCAACCATCGCTTCACCTGACATCAGGTAAATGTAACCTCTATTCAATGACATGACATATCACACTCTATACAGCAAAATAGTTAAATTATCGTATTATACAAAAATGACAAAAACATACTGTTCCTCATCTCTCTGAATCTGAGTTGCAAATCTGTGCTAGGAAATTAGAAAGATACCATCTGCTCCGATTATTGGTAACTGTCTGAGTTTTCTTCTAATGAAGCCCTGAATCTATTGTTTTCATCATTAAACTAAAGCCTCATTGTATCTTGTAAAGAACAAACATATAGACAAATTAAGCAATTCCATGAGGCTTTGTGCCTCTTTATGTTTTAATAAATACAGGTTTTTAGACGGCAGTAAGTAAGTGAATGTGACCCAGCAGACTAGTGTTCATAATTATATTCTTTATATACCTCTGGAATCATGAGACAAAGGCTTCTTTACAATGAATTGAGACAATAATCAAGTATTCTTCATTTACAAGTACGCCATGCACTGTATATCACGGGATCTCCATTATGGGCACAGTGGCTGCTTCAGCATGATTGTAATCTAACTTCTCCAAAGGAAGCCAGCCAACATGCCTCACATAATAATAGAATTCAGTCGGAGATTATAATGGTAATAGCCATGCCAACTTTGTGAACTGCCTTCACTTTTAATCGAGGTCAAAATCAAACATTCTAATACAATGCTTCCCGAACTCCCATCCTTCTTCCTCCTTCCAAAAGGCATTTTCTTTTGAATAAATTAAATGAAACAAATATATATTTCACCGCAAAAACAGAATTCAAATGATATAGTCTAGCATCTCTGGAAACTAGAATCTCCTTTTCTGAGTCTATCCTAAGACGTCTGGAAAGTGGTGTTCAGTAATTACTCTCTGGTCCTGTCTTGGAAGCGGAGTGGGCTAGATTGATGTTGATGTTGTGCTGCAAGTTCCCTCTATGTATAGACAATATCTTGCAATCTTGTTCCGGTAATTATTTTCCATCATCATTACTTTACATGTAACAACTGATTTTTAGGACTGTCTATTGCCTTGAGAGGATTAAAGGACACATTACCACGTCTACCATGTGAACCTTCCATAACTATGGAGTAACTTTTCCTTTCCCTAAATATATTGTTTGGTACAGTCTATTAGTTTGTTGATCTGCACAGTGTATTAATAGCATTTTACATGTCAAATGAAGAGATTTCCTCACTTATCTGTTTCTGCACATGCAAAAGTAAAGCGATTATTTTTCAGAATACGGAACAATTTATTTTATGGTCTGCTGTTGCTGGACGATTGCTTCTGGAGATAATCTTAGATAGATACATGTCATGACAGGGTAACTTATCTTGTTATTGCAGCCCAGACTTAAACATTAGTAAGGTTACTAGGCCATCATGAAAATGACTGCTCTGTCTAGAGATCTTAATCTGGAATAAAAATTAAAACACGATGAAGTAGGTAGCTTAGGAACTAGCAGACTTCAGTATGCTTATTCACAGTGATATAGTGCCAAGGCAATGACAAAATAGCTACACATTACAAAAATGAATTTAAAGAAAATATACTGGTAGTTTTGACCCCCCCCCCCAAAAAAAAACAACTACTAATAGCACTATATAGGCAATAGTTAACAAACTCTTGTGATACTCCTTCCTGCATCAGAAAGAAAAGGAAGACTAATACTCTGTTTGCCACAATTGCAAGTATAAATTTGGGGACATTCTCATGTGGAATGCCCCAGATTTGCTGTAATGAACAATCCAGACTCTTCCTCCTCTGCTCTGAGTGATGGCTGTGGTCTTCTAGTTGAATGCTGCAAAAGTTCAGGGAGTCAAAACTGCAAGCAGACTCCTTTACAGTGATGCTGAATATGCTGCATATGTGAATGACAAGGCAAAACTTACAGAAGCCTTCACAAGCAAATATTATTAAAAGAGCACTTTGGTGAAGTTCTCAAACATATTTGGGTGTAACTTAGCAGAATACATTAGACTGCACTTAATTGTAGAAAATGGTCCAGACCACTGGTTCCTGCAGCTGTATTTCTCAGGGAATAATAAAAAGGATCGGAAGGGGAGAATGTAGCAAGCATGTGCTCCATGTTTATAAAGTGTATGCCATGTTTTTTCGGTTTTCTTCATAGTTAACATTAAGAGATTTATCCAACTTATAGTAATCTTAAATCAGAAGCAAGTTATGTAAAATTAGAGAAAAAATCTCAATTCTCCCAGCAAGAAAACTTGCTCTACAAGAGTCCTCCTTATCACTATTTACGTGTGTACAACAAGTGATTGTTACAGCCAGCCACTTGCTCTACTACTGGCATTATAGCTCCTATCACTAAAGCCACAATATCAGTGGCATGGCATGTAAGGACTGTGACCATTCAATTGTCTGCCATGCCTTTGGTAATGGATTGTCAACTGGGCACCAACCCATTGAAGGGACCCCGAAGTTGTAGTTGGGATGATGAGTGTTGTCACAAGTGGCTTTGGACTAATTGCTCCAGCTCACCTCCTGAGCTGCTGCAGATCTGAGAAGGCCTATAGGCTACCTGATGGTGGTGCTAGTAGTTCCCTCTGTGCGCTTTGTGTGGGTGTTCAGCCTATGTGTTGGTTGGAAGTGCCCTTAATAGAGAATGCAGGAATGAACTCGGGAGACACAGGTTGCATGTGAAAACTGGAGTAATGGCAAAACACAGCTTCCAGTATAGTATGGAGGTGCAGATCTTATTGCTAGTTCGGTTCACTGCAGGTGGGAAGAGGAGCCAGGTGATAATTTTCAGCAATGGATGTCCAGAGCGGATATCTATCTATCTATCTATCTATCTATCTATCTATCTATCTATCTATCTATCTATCTATCTATCTATCTATCGTGCGAAGTAATTCCAACTTGACAACTTGACTCTTTCAGTCTGTCCTATGTTAAGCAAAACCTTATCTCAAAGACAGCAATGTTTCCTCAATGTCTCAGGGCTATGGAAGATAACTGGGCTAGACTCATTCTCTGACTACTCCTACTCAACTTTACACCCAGCTATGGATCTTGTGCTCAATCCATCACCAGAAAAACAACCTCCTTAATATAGATAGGGAGATAGATAGATAGATAGAGTTACATACAAGCTTATTACTTACAAGCTTTCTTACATGTTGCACTTGCTATAACAATCCATGCAGCACAGTATGGGTTTAGCAATGTCACTTGGATGATACAAGGGGAGCAGAGGTGAGGACTGATTATATTATAACATTCTATGACATTTGCAACTGATGTGACTTTTTATAAGCAGAGTCTTCTAAATGGCAGTACATGAGCCTTATTCCATATTCACATGCTCCTCTGAAACTGTAGAACAATTTTTATGAAAATGGTTGATTGTAAAAATATCCCTTTTTCAACTGTGCCTTATTGTGTTTTTATAGGAGTATTTTTACATTGTTTCTATAGCTTTATAGGAGCTGTAATGTCTTGATTTCAGGCAGCTAGTACGCAAGTAAGATGATGACTGGGATTGGCATGAAAATAACAAAGGATACATCATGACAGATATTGAATCATTTGAATATATAAATGTCTTGCGTTTTATTCATCTGCAACTCTATTATGGAATAATTCTAGATTATGTGAATGATGGATCCATAGAGATAAATGATGGATTGGAAAAGATATTTAACTTGGCTGGTTAGGACAACTGAGATGACATGGAGTAATCTTTTCACTTGGCCTACTAAGGCATCTTTATTTAGCAAGTGATTCGTGAGTCACATAACAAATATGCTGGCTACTAGAAAGAAAACCACTACTATGTTTTTGGGTTTATTATCTGTTCCATATAAATGTTATAAAAAAGATTTTTCAAGTAAGTTTCATAAGCATTTATGTTATTGCGACTGCTTAAATAAACATGTTATTAGTAGACACCAGCACCGATTGGTTACTAATGGCATTTAGGGGTATTTTAATATAGAAATAAGACAATGTTTTACCTGTAGGCGACTGTCAGTAAGAATGTTGTGTCAGTAAGGACATAGCAGATGTTACCTGTTGGAGTAATCTAGTGGGTAGCCTAAAGTCACTATGGAGGAATATACTGTATGGGGCCATATAAATGGGGCAGTTACTGTAGTGTGGCCACTAAAGGGGGAGATTACTGCATGGTGGCCAATAAAGGGGCAGTATACTGTGTGGGGAGATATTATACTATTGGGGGCTAATAAGAAGATGAAGTTTTATACCACGTGGAGGCCAGTAAAGGGGGCTTTATACTTCATGGGGGCCTGTAAAAGGGGTTTTATATAGTGTAAAGGCCAGTGAAGTTGGAATTATACTACATGGGAACAAATAAAGGAGATGGTATTACATGGGGGAGGCAGTAAAGGGGGCAATATACCATGTGGGGGCCAGTAAAGGGGCATTATATCATGTGGGGTCAGCAAAAGGAGCATTATACCATGGGAGCAATGGTAAAGGGGGTGTAATACTGTGTTGAGGCCAGAAAAGAGATTATTATACCATTGGGGGCCAGAAAGGGGGCTTTATACCATGCCAGGGTCATGAAAGGGGGCTTCACACTATTTGGGAGCCAGTAAAAGAGCATTACACCAGGTGGGTGCCAGTAAAGGGGCATTATACTGTATGATGGCTGCAGCTACCCAGTCAAAAGTTTGCTATGGGGTTCAGTCTTTGCTAGTTATGTCCCTGGGCTTGCGTGTGTATGGTCACTTACTGGAGGGAGCCCCTGATCCTCTCAGATGCTCCTCTCAGTCGTTGCATTTGAGGGCACTGGAGAGGTTAAATGTCCTTAATTGAAGTTGACCACGATTTAGGACACTGCTGCCAGATGCCTGGTGTGTAGAACAGCAAACATTCACTGACCAATCTGAGTGGGCACTTTTTTAAAAGACTTGATATCCATGTATGCTCGATGCTATGAACGGGTTAAACAGTTTTGCATAAAAAAATTCTCAATATAGGGAACATTTTTTATAAATTAAGTGCAGGGCGAGTAAATCTTTGTGAAGTCAAAATGACTGTACACAACAATAGCAAATTTGATATTATAATACAAAATCAATGTACTCTGTTATGTCACAATACAAGTATTGTTTATGTACATATAGGAGTGGAATCCAAGAGCCCATGATATTAAAAGGCTATACTCAACTTATATGATTCACTAGTGGAATTCACACAGGAATTTCTGCAACTAAAATCTGTTCTGTAAATTTCCATCTATTTGAATGTGGTTGTTTCAGTGGCAAGCACATAGAAATCTGCATGCATCGCTTACTGTAGATGAATGGGACAGTTGCGGATATTTCAGCACTAGAGATGAGCGAACAGTAAAATGTCCGATATTCGATATTCGTTTCGAGTAGCCGCTCAATATTCGACTACTCGAATCGAATATCGAATCCTATTATAGTCTATGGGGGGGAAAATGCTTGTTTCAGGGGTAGGCAACATTAGATCAAATTACACTTACCAAGTCCACGAGTGAGGGTCAGGCTGGATCCTCTGAGAAGTCTTCTCCGTGCAGCTTCCCCGCGGCATCTTCCGGCTCTTCATTCACTCTGCCAGGCATCGGGCCTGGGCAGAGCCGACTGCGCGTGCCCGCACTACAAGAAAATGGCCGCTTACAGTCAAAGCTGATGCCTGGAAGAGTGAATGAAGAGCCGGAAGACTCCGCGGGGAAGCTGCACGGAGAAGACTTCTAAAGGTAGGAGAAGAACCAGCGTTGATTGGCCGATTGTATAGCATTCGGCCAATCAATGCTGGTTCTGCATCGAACTTTTCCATTCGAATAGTGAGTGGTACTCGATCGAGTACGAGTATTTCGAATACCGTAGTATTTGATCGAATACCTACTTGATCGAATACTACTTGCTCATCTCTATTCAGCACCAAATATTTAGTGGGTTAATTCACCCTAAATCTCTACATTACTAAGATAGATAGAATCATTTTAAACACTATTTATAGCAGAAATATTATATATTATATATATCTACAGTAGGCAATCCTGTATATACAATAAAAAATATGTAAAAGATATATTTGCTCCAGTCTTAAAGAGGATCTGACAATATTACACCACAATATAATCAGCAATGTTTAGCCATGAAAAGGTTAATAGATCATTATATAATACAGTTTCTTAAATATCTGCTTAGTCCTCAGTCTGCGATAAAGATATAAATACTGACAGAACAAGTTATTTTGATATGTACAAGTTACCAAGTGACTCCATATATTTTACCTTCTCTAGAATTAAAGGGTTACATGAAATCTTGTTACTGTGGTTGTAATAAGTCATCTCCCCCACCCCCACACACAAGCAATTTCTGTACCCTGGTTGTTATAAAGCAGGTAGCATCCTATGTAATTTTAGCTCATAAAATCACTGTTTGCGAGTTTTAAGAAGTGGGCATTTCAGAAAAGCTTCTTATCTAGTGACTGAAATGCTTTATTACCCAGACACAAGTTGGCCGCTTTCCTATCAGATTCTAGATAACAATCATGCTGAAATAGCTCCTGATAGAATGGATCCAGCTCTCAATAAAAAGAATGTTACATTTCTACTTCTTCTTATTTTATCTGCTTGGACAGACTAGATTGATAAAGAGAATTGTACACATAGTAGGTAGTCATCATCATCAGCTCCCGGCAGTGGGATTTTTACAATAAGTCTTACTATGATAGTAAGATTAGTAAATAGAAAATAACTATTACATATTACTTAACAACTAGAAGGGTACATCATTCATTTCAGTCAATGAAATGCATTATACTACCAACATATTTTATATAGTGGAAAAAACATCAACTGGATGTTGTTGGCACCCACATAAGGATGTGAATAAGCTTTAATCAGCCAAAACACCCTCAGCGACTCCATTCACTTACAATAGTAAGTGCAGGGCAACATGGCAATCTATGATCATGCAAACAGGAGCTGCTTCCAAAGTTACTGTATGCCTTCGCCTAAGATGTGTCTTATCTCTCAGATAAGGACAGATTTACAGTATCATATGTAAACTAGAGTAAATGTGTCCTATAAATAAAAAGGGATTAACACAACATAAACAAATTATAGATAAAGGGAAATGCAAATAAGACCTCCTCAGTGGAGAAGAGGAACTTGTTCTAATGATACCTTTTGGGAGGTAGCTCCCTATAGATCAATGTATGATTTTCCATACAACCTAATAGCATAATCTGGGATATACAGTAATCTAGCTATTGCCTACAATTACTGCCTGGCTGTGTGAGAGATTTAAGATGTGGGTTAGAAGAGGTACTATATTTCATTAGCGAGAGATGGTACAATAACTTATTAGACCATGCATGTCTTTCATCAATGAGAAGCAAAGGAAAGCCAGGCTGAAGTTTGCCAAAGACCATAAGGATTGGACTATAGAGGACTGGAGTAAGGTAATCTTCTCTGATGAGTCTAATTTTCAGCTTTGCCCAACTCCAGGTCGTCTAATGGTTAGACGGAGACCTGAAGAGGCATACAAGCCACAGTGTCTGGCACCCACTGTGAAATTTAGTGGAGATTCTGTGATGATCTGGGGATGCAGGTTAATCTTTGTGAAGGACGTCTGAATCAAGCCGCATACAAAGGTTATCCTGGAAAATACTTGCTTACTTCTGCTCAGGCAATGTTCCCCAACACTGAGGACTGGTTTTTCCAGCAGGACAATGCGCCATGCCACACAGCTAGGTCAATCAATGTGTGGATGAAGGAGTACCACATCAAGACCCTGTCATGGCCAGCCCAATCTCCAGACCTGAACCCCATTGAAAACCTCTGGAATGTAATCAAGAGGAAGATGGATAGTCACAAGCCAACAAACAAAGAACTGCTTCAATTTTTGTGCCAGGAGTGGCATAAGGTCACCCAAAACCAGTGTGAAAGACTGGTGGAAAACATGCCAAGATGCATGAAAGCTGGAATTAAAAATCATGGCTATTCCACCAAATATTGATTTCTGAAACCTTCCTGAGGTAAAACATTAGTATTGTTGTTTCTAAATGAATATGATCTTGTTTTCTTTGCATTATTTGAGGTCTGACAGCCCTGCTTATTTTTTATTATTTTGATGATTTCTCACTTGCTGCTAGTAAATACATCATTTTTTGCTTTGAATTTCAGACATGTTGTGAATAGTTTATATAATAAAAAAACAATGTACATTTTACTCAAAAAATATACCAATGAAGAGAAAAATCAGAGAAACTAAAGTGGTCTCTAATTTTTTCCAGAGCTGTATTGCTTTAGAAATTCTGCTTTGTTCTCCTTCTATGTGACCTTATTCCTTCTGTTGTTTACACAATGTTGCTATAGCCATGGACCTGTAAGACAACTTATTCACTGCTCTTGCCGGCAGGACAATTGTTCAGCTAATTGCAGTTTGTTGATAATGCTGAGTCTGTTATCTCTCTATGTAACACACAGATAACACTGAGTCTGTTCTCTACAAGCATCTGCATATTATCTGATCTGCAGAAGTGTTGTGAGACTTCTCAGGCCGTTTAGCAAGAGGGAAGGGGAGAGAGGAGAAATACAGGAAGTGAGAAGAAGAGATAGCAGGCAGAGTGCTGAAACACTCATAGGTTTGGAACATACTGTATAAATGGACATGGCATATAATAAAAAAAATGTGTATGCTTTATCTAATGTCTTTCGCAAAGGTTGACAAAAGTGGAAGATGTAGCACTAAAGCATTAAGTCTAAGCTGAAAAAATATTATGAAATGTAAACATTGCCCTTGGTTCACGAGCAAGGTCAGGGAAAAAAAATCTAATGTATTTTTTTTTTATATCTTATTTCCAGGAGTTAAGTTTCAAGACGCTTTTCTCCTCATAAAGATGCAAAAGTATTGTTATCTGCAAACAGTGACAGTCAAGGTTTGTGGTAAATTCAATAAGCATATTCAATTTATAATAATGTCCTGAAGGGTTCATAACACAGTTCATAATAATTTAATGCACACAAAACAGAGTTAGTCTGCAACACTACCACTGACTGATGATATTATCCTGTGATGTGGTAACGGATAATATATATTGGGCCACCATATTTTAAATCTTAAACATATTTTACTAATATTGGCCATACTGAATAATTTATTGGTTTAAGGTTGATCTCCAAACCCTAAAATATCTAATACTAGCAGGAGGACCCGGCTTCACATGGGTATATTTCATTTTTTGTTTGTGTAGTGGCCCCATAAGAATTGTCCAGTTTTGCACTGATGTATCTTGTATATCGTTTGTGTGTGTGTCCATAAGCATCTCATTTCAAATATCAGTTAAAAACCTGCTATCGGTTGTTTTGGAGAACTAAAGTAAAGCTGTGTGAATGTGACCTTGTGTAACAGTGTCATCCACAACGCCCTGCCCCTTTAAAGCTGACATAAAGCAGTGAAGAAAAATGGCTGGGTTGCTATGGAAACCTGGAGTAAAACTCTAATACTAGTGGTACGCTGTGCAGAGCTGTGTATCGAATTCCTGTGGAATTGTGTGAAGACGCGTATATCTAATCCTCTGGCGCTTGGTACTTTGTGCATACGCGCGTATCTAATCCTCCAGCGTGTGGTACTGTGTGATGACTTGTGTATCTAATCCTCCAGCGTGTGGCACTGTGTGCAGATGCGCATATCTAATCCCCTGGCGTGTGTTACTGTGTGCTGACTTGTGTGTCTAATCCTCCAGCATGTGGTACTGTGTGCAGACGCATGTATTTAATCCTCTGGTATGTGATACTGTGTGCTTACTTGTGTATCTAATCCTCCAGGGTTTGGTACTGTGTGCAGATGCGCGTATCTAATCCTCCAGTGTGTGGTACTGTGTTCAGACAGGTGTATCTAATCCTTTGGCGTGTGGTATTGTGTGCAGACGCGTGTATCTAACCCTCCCCGTGTGGTATTGTGTAAAGACGTATGTATCTAATCCTCCGGCATGTGGAACTGTGTACAGACATGCATATCTAATCCTGCGGCATGTGTAACTGTATAGACGCACGTATCTAATCCTACGGCATGTGGTACTGTGCGCTGACATGCGTATCTAATCATCTGGCATGTGGTACTGTGTGCAGACACATGTATATAACCCTCCCCATGTTGTATTGTGTGCAGTAGTGCGTATCTAATCCTCCGCCATGTGGTAATGTTTGCAGTGGTGCATATCTAATCCTCCATTGTGTGTTATTGTGTAAAGACATGCGTATCTAATCTTCTAGTGTGTGGAACTGTGCACACACGTGCATATCTAATCCTGCGGCATGTGGAACTGTGTGCAGACATGCGTATCTAATCCTGCAGCATGTGGTATTGTGTAAAGACGTGCGTATCGAATCCTGCGGCATGTGTAACTGTGTATAGACACATGTATCTAATCCTCTGGCGTGTAAAACTGTGTGAAGACGCGTGTATCTAATCCTCTGGCGTGTGGTACTATGTGTTGAGGTGGATATCTAATCCTCTGGAATGTGGAACTGTGTGTAGACTTGCATATTTAATCCTCCGGCATGTGAAATTGTGTGCAGTTGCGCATATCTAATCCTGTGGCATGTGTAACTGTGTGCAGATGTGCATATCTAATCCTCCCATGTGTGGTACTGTGTGCTAACATGTGTATCTAATCCTCTGGCATGTGGTACTGTGTGCAGACGCATATATGTAACCCTGCCTGTGTGGTATTTTTTGCACACGTGCGTATATAATCCTGCAGTGTGTGGAACTGTGTGAAGAAGCGTTGTATCTAATCCCGCAGCGTGTGGTACTATGTGTTGAGGTGTGTATCTCATCTTTCGGTGTGTGTGGAATTGTATGCAGACTCACATATCTAATCCACTGGCATGTGGAATTGCGTGTAGATGCATGTATCTAATACCGCAGCGTGTGCAACTGTGTGCATTGGTGTGTATCCAATCCTTCAGCATGTGATATGGTGTGCAGTGGCATGTATCTAATCCTGCGGTGTGTGAAACTGTGTGCAGATGTGCATATCTAATCCTCCAGCATGTAGTATTGTGTGCAGTGGCATGTATCTAATTCTCCGGCGTGTGGTATTGTGTGCAGTTGTGCATATCCAATCCTCTGGCATGTAGTATTGTGTGCAGTGGTGAATATCTAATCCTCTGGCATATGGTATTGTGTGAAGACATGCGTATCTAATCCTCCGGCTTGTGGTACTGTGTGCAGATGCGCGTATCTAATCCTCTGGCCAGCGTGTAGTACTTTGTGCAGGCGCATGTATCTAATCCTCTGGTGTGCAATACTGTGTGCTGACCTGTGTAACTAATCCTCCAACGTGTGGTACTTTGTGCAGACATGCGTATCTAATCCTCTGGCATGTGGAACTGTGTGCAGACGCATGTATCTAATCTTTCGGCGTGTGGTACTTTGTGCAGACATGCATATCTAATTATCCTTAGTGTAGTACTTTGTGCAGACGTGCTTATCTAATCCTCTGGTGTGTGATAATGTGTGCTTACTTGTGTATCTAATGCTGCAGTGTGTAATATTTTGTTCAGACACATGTATCTAATCCTCTAGCATGTGGTACTGTGTCCAGACGCGTGTATCCAATCTTTCAGCGTGTGGTACTTTGTGCAGATGCGCGTATCTAATCCTCTGGTGTGTAGAACTGTGTGCAGACGCGTATATCTAATCCTCTGCCGTGTGATACTGTGTGCTGACCTGTGTATCTAATCCTCCAGTTTGTGGTATTTTGTGTAGATGCATGTATCTAATCCTCTGGCATGTGGAACTGTGTGCAGACGCGTGTATCTAATCTTTTGGCATATGGTACTTTGTGAGACACATGTATCTAACCCTCTGGCATGTGGAACTGGGTGCAGACGCGCGTATCTAATCCTCTGGTATGTGGAACTGTGTACAGATGCACCTTTCTAATCCTTCGGCTTGTGGAACTGGGTGCAGACGCGCGTATCTAATATTTCAGCTTGTGGAGCCATGTGCAGATGCGCATATCTAATCCTCTGACATTTGATACTGTGTGCTGACTTGTGTATCTAATCCTCTGATGCGTGTATCTCAGCTTGGATATCAGTGCTGGATTGTACATGTGGCGTGACCGTGTGTATTGCAGTTGGAATATGAGTGAAAGACTTGCAGGTTTGTTTTGGCTAATGGGGGGGTCAGGGTTTTGGGAAAGCTGTATCTCCGGAACGGTACATCCGAGTGAGTTGGGTTCTCATCTTAAACCTTCCCGGACACCTGAAGTATCTGTGTGCCAAATATGGTGAAGATCGGCCCAGTCGTTTGGTCGTGCATAAAGAACAGACAGATAGACAGACAGGAATTCATTTTTATAATATTCAGATGTGGCCCACAATCACAGAGTTTGGAGGTTCTTTAGGCAAAGGTCCCATGTAGCAGGTCACAGTGAAGAAGTGCTGGGGGAAAAAACGGGACAGAAACGGTATAATTGATATGCTGCAATTTCCAAAACTGCAATAGTTTTTGAGATCGCTATGTTTCCAATGTGCATACTTTTCTGCAACATGTGGATGGGGTTTCCTAGCAAGCTTTGAAGTGACTGTAAAATGATGTGGTTTTTGCCGTGGCACTTACGCCACATGGGTCCTTCGCCTGACAGTTCCATCATAGAGAGCTTTAATTATAATTCCTCTGGCTACCTGTATCTACTATTAGACGTTTACATATTCATATATCTTTATCAATATCTATGTTCATATTTATAGGCTCATTTATATGGTTTTTTTTTTTTTTTTTTTGCTTTTTCTTCTAAACACCTTATCTAGAAATCATGGGCAGCCCAAATTTTTCAAAACTATAAGCACAATATGTCTGTAATGTCCGTACAGACTTTCCCTGAATTTATGGAACCTTGCCAACATTATACTGTATTTGATGTGCACATTTCTATTTGCCATCAGATTATGCAGCAGTATGAGGCATTATATAGTAACATGTCTTTGCTTTTTATATATACTGTAACTCATAAGGAATAAATATCACAACCTAGGTGAATGGTGAGTCATTTAAGATAATGTCAAATGTACAGTATATTTGCCCTGTCTACAATGCACTTGCATTGATATGAATAATGACAGCATATTAAAAAAAAGAACCAGATCCTGTTTTATATAGTCATAAAACATTAATATAAATATTTAATTTCTCAAGAAATAATATGCATCTTCTACTAAGATGCTCCAGTGGGGCAGAAATATGCCTAGAAAGTGCCTACTTATAACCATCTGTTATAATATGTGCGACCTTCTGCAGGAAATAACAAGCTTAACTTACGTGAAGTACCTATATAAATGCTGAAAGCGAACGTCAAAGATTACTAAATGCTAAATCCCATAGAAACATGAAATATTGCTGACATTTACCCACTTTAGCTAACTCTATTTTCATCAATCTCCGTCCACATTGTATGTCTTTTCACGACAACAGCTTGTTAATAATACACAAAAAAACTGCGAGTGAGCCCTAATGTGGATTTAGAAAGTCTCCCAGGTAAACAATGAAGATCAATGTGTGTCCAATGTTGGCCAAGTTTTTCTGCTTGTTAAAGTACATTCTTACATTGCTTATTTTCTTAGCGGGTTTTACCTGCCATAAAATCACTAAGTCAAGTACTTAGGTTGTAATTAAAGATGTTAATCATGTTTTCCTCGCTTGAGATAGTTTTTCAAGTTGCCATTGAATCTGAGTGGCAGATTTATCATCAGCTGACAAACACAGCTTGACCATGGGAACTATTCAGCTCTTCACGTTGCTTTAAGGATTCATGAGGGAAACGGTGAAATAAAGCTGTAATTACTGACTATATGCCGCGTAGAGTTATTTTATTGAAATATTTCTCTTAACTGAATTTAGCACCTGCTGTAAGGTCCATCAATAACATGAAGAGAGGGACAGTGTTCTTAAAGAGGACCTTTCATCAGATCGGGCACATGCAGTTTTATATACTGCTGGAGAGCTGACAGTGCGCTGAATTCAGCATACTGTCGGCTTTCCCGATCTGTGCCCCGGGTAAAGCGCTATCGGTCCCGGGACCGTAGCGCTTTAGTGTAAGAAGGGCGTTTCTGACAGTTAGCCAGGGACGCCCTTCTGCCTCGCGGCGCCTATCGCGCTGTACTGTGGAGCGGGGAGGAACACCCCCTCCCTCTCCTTATAATACTCGTCTATGGACGAGCTGTGTAAGCAGAGGGAGGGGGCGTTCCTCCCGGCTCCACAGTACAGCGCGATAGGCGCTGCTGGGCAGAAGGGCGTCCCTGGCTAACTGTCAGAAACGCCCTTCTGACACTAAAGCGCTACGGTCCCGGGACCGATAGTGCTTTACCCGGGGCACAGATCAGGAAAGCCGACAGTATGCTGAATTCAGCGCACTGTCAGCTTTCCAGCAGTATATAAAACTGCCTGTGCCCTGGACCATGAAAGGTCCTCTTTAAAGTATATACGTGTTCTTTTATTTGTTTGTTTCTAGTCTGCTTATTCACTGTTTATGGGAACAGCATTTCAATGGTCTTACAAATGGCTGAAAGGATACACATGACATGACATGTGAGAACAATAATGACATGGACCTATTGGGCTCAGAAAACTTCAGAAAAACTTAGTTGGAGCAGATCTGAGGCCTGGTTCACATCTGCGTTCGGTATTCCATTCGGGGAGTCCGCTAGGGAACTCCCCAAATGGAATACCCAACACATTATAAAGCTGTTAGCAGAGAAACCAGACTGCCCTCATAGACTATAATGTACTAAAAGTACTTCAAGCAGCACTTTTCTCTCTGCATGATTCGTGCAGTCACCACGCTGAAAACTCATAGACCCCATTATAGTCTATGGGGTCTGTGTGGTTTCTCAGCTAACTGCTTTTTAATGCATTTGTTATTCCGTTCCAGGGGGGAAGGGGACATCCCCAAATGGACTCCTTGAACGGAATACTGAACACAGATGTGAACCAGGCCTTAGCAGCTAAACCATTTAATAGTTACAATTAAAGGAAGTTTGTCAAATCCAGTATGCCTCCCAAACCAATAATAGTGTCACATAGGGGGTCTTTACTATAAACAGAAACATACCTTTGTGGAGACAAACGAATGAAGCAGAGGTATGACAAATTAGGTCCCACTCCCAATACACTTGCAGGCTCATTTTCATATCCATAGAAAGATGATTATTTTTGCATTGCTTTATCAGTTTATGGCCACATACCGTATATACTTAAGTATAAGCTGAGTTTTTCAGCACAGCTTTTGTGCTGAAAAAGTCCCCCTCGGCTTATACTCCAGTCACGCAAAAAAAAACAAAAAAACAAAAAACAAAAACAAAACAGTCCTCAAAGGCTCAGGGAGGGGGCAGACACCTGAAAACTCCAACCATTTTAATTTTTGAAATTTTCCAGTAGTTACTGCATCCCACCCACCCCCCCCGGCTTATATACAAGTCACTAAGTTTTCTCAGTTTTTTTGTGGTAAAATTAGGGGCCTCAGCTTATATTCGGGTTGGCTTATATTCGAGTGTATACAGGAGGTATTTTTGTGCTCCCATTTATGGACCCTATACAGCATTATTATTTGTTTGGGTGTCACTTTGGACCTGCAGACTCCCATTAATAGAAATATATCACCAATATTTTATTTATTAAACTAAATAGTGAAATGTCTCACTTTTTTCTAATCTGTTTTTTTTTCCTGATTATTTTATTCCATTTTCTGAAGATGATTCTGGGGGTTGCCATCTTGTTTGAGCTTCTCCTTTGCTCTATTAACAGTGTTTAATAATATGCTTTACAGCATATTCGTGGTCATAGGCAGCAACAGACCGAAGTTAAATCATTTAGATCTAAGGAAGAGTTTTCTCATCATGCTCTGTGCAGGGAGTGGGAACAGATAAACTGCAATGTTATCTATTACTTATACTATCAGCAGATAGTGGATGCAGTGATGAGTGTTACATGGTGTTATCTTGAAAGATGTTATCTTCTGTTGTAATATCATCTGTTTTGCCTGTAAAGTAAATAAGGTGACTGCTGCAAAGAATATCTCTACAGAATTGGCAAATGGTAGTCCATTATTATGCTTTATGGCTGGAATGAAAATTGCAGGATATATTACTTCTTACACTCCTTAACCTATCTCCTTTTTCCAGAAACTCCAGCTGCCCAGGCCTTTCTACCTACTGTTCTCTAATTTTGTCTGTGTCCTGCTGTCATTCACTGCAGTTACTAATAGAGCCCACTTCTGGGGTAAGCTGAGGATTTCCATCAATAATAACCAGATCCCTATTTACAGGATAAAAGCTAATTCCAGAAAATGCCTGAGACTGTACTCTTAGTGAAAGCCAGATCTGGAGAAACCCGGCAGATACACATTATCTTCAATATGGTGCATGACAATAACTTCATAGATGGCACTAGAGGGAAGATTTTCTTACTTCTAGAGGAGTAGCTATAATTTCTACAATAATATTAACTAATGCTTAATTCAACATAGCATTGAAAAATGTATCCATTTAGGGTAGTTAAACACATAACTATTATCAATGTTTTTAAAACATTTTGTTTCCATTTTTGCTATAAAATTCATGATGTGAAAAAATGCCCGAAAAACTCTAGATTCTGTTTGTATCATCTGGCTTCTGCCACTTTTTAATGGCCAGAAAACAATAGGAGTTCAGGTAGCTTGGGTCAGTAGATCAGAGTATGGTATAGGTCCATACCAAATAGGTTCTATGGTCCCTTTGTTGCACCCCACACTCTTCTTTATCTTCTTCCCATCCAGTCTTATGTAATCTTCAGTAAAACCTACTTATACAAAGGTGAACATACAGCCTAACAAATACTGAATGGAGTACTTTGAAAAGAACTCCAGCAATATCTATCTAAGATTATCGGTTTACCGGCATTCTCCTTACCTCCCATTAAGATTATCATTTCTCACATTAACTTTTGGGAACAATCTGTTCTGACAGTTTGACAATTATGCTGCAGCATGCACAAAAGAATCTGTATTTTTCTATCTATTCAAGAAAATAGTAGAATTATACCTGAACATTTGCTTTTGATTTTCAGTATTATTGAAACAGGAGGATATGAGTAGAAACGTGAAGGAGAATGAATAGATTTAATATTTGGGAAGCATTTACAAACTAATTGTTTCCCTTGCGCATGTACAATGATACTGTCCCTAGTGCCTTCTTTGAAATTCTATCTTTAAAGAGAAATGATGGTTATAATACAAATTGCACTGAAATGCAATAGTAGAACGTTTTATAACTTTACAATGCTTTTGTGCCATAATAGTTGTAAAGGTTTAGCTTATTTTTTTGTTGCCCACATTCATATATTCTTCCGTGCAGTCTATGAAGGATTTATGTATCTTGTATTACTGTAATAGTTTTTCAATAAACACTCATGCAAAAAAAATAAATAAAATAATTATATATATATATATATATATATATATATATAGTGTTGTGGGAACAGTAGCTCGGTAGCAGCAGTGGTGCGGACCCAACCAGCCAGGGACAGGGACACAAAATATACAGGAAACCGGTTTATTTAGAAAAAAAAAGAAAAAGGAAAATAAATCAACCTTGACTTCAGGCACAAAATGAGCAAAATAAAGTGCAGCCTTGCCTTCAGGCAAAACAAAATCCTGCTCGTCTGAGCAACTAATTAAACTGTAAAAATAAACTAACTATACATGTGGCTTATTAACAGCCACACGATCAGATCAAACCAATAAGCACGATACAGTCTCACTGGACTCAGAGTAACAGGACAGACCCAGACACCCCATCTCACTCTCTGGATATGCACTGAAATGCCAGATAGTATTTTGACATCAACTTGTAATGCATAAATAACTTCCATAGATTGTATTCCATTATGTACAAAAGTAGGTTTCACCAAACATTTAGTACTCAACATTAATGGGTGTCTGTCATCAAAACCTGGTATATCATCCCAGTGCTGCAGATAGAAAGGTTCTGCTTACTTCTAGTGGATAAAAATCAGTCCATGGTCATGTGATGAGCACACAGGTGTACAGCTCGTTACCAGGCAGATGTCTGATTACTGTGCTGTGACTGTAACGAGCTGTACACCTGTGTGCTCATCACATGACCATGGACTGATTTTTATCCACTGGAAGTAAGCAGTTGGATGATAGCGAGTAGAGATCTAGAAAACGTGAGGAATTGATACAGAAAGTATATTGGAAAATAACTTTTCATTATACAAACAATAACATTTTTCTCTCAATATTTGTCTGAAACTGGACAATCCTTTTAACTTCTAAATGCTATAAAATGCTCTCGAGCCTCTGTGTACCCACACAAGTTACAGTATTTTAGAATCTGAGACTCAAGAGTGGCATATGCTTCAAATCTAAGGAGGTATATTGGCAATGCAGCCGGATTTGATAAATAAAAATAAATGGGATCATTTTTTTCTTATGTTCTGCTTTTCCCTGCCTCCAGGAAGCTGTGACAGTCTCCTAATCAAACAAATTTACTTCCAGATATGATTTGAATCACCATAATGATAGGGACTAGAAAAAACCCAATAATGATAGATAGAGAAAATAGCTCATTGGTGTAGCAACATAGATGGGGATTTAATTTCTACATTTCAGAGTTCTTTTTCTCCGCTAACATCAGGGTCTTTTTTCATCAATATGCAATGCTCTGTCTCCATGGAAATCATTGTGAGAAACCAAATCGTAAAGAGACAGAGAAGGAAGAACCAGGACTTGTTTAAAGTTGCAGTCTTTCTTAAATGAAAAGCATTGGCAAATGTTATTTTACTGTTTTTTAACATTATGTGACATTAATAAAACATTTACTATATGTTCAAGGCTCGTACATGAAGCCCAATATCATCACACAATAAGCAAACATCTGTAATCCAATATTAAACACATAAAGAGAGCAGTTAGGATTCCACTCACAACACTGTATAATCTCTCAATATTGGTGCTTTGTGCTACATATTTATATCTAACAGGTCAAGCTGGTGGCAGCACCTTACACAGATGATACCTGTCATCCACCCTCCTGACAACTATATCTCAGTCAATCTACGTATCTATCAAAATGTCTAGCCACAGAATTAGATTCTAGATACTGGTGGACACCAATGATAACCTATATATGACAGCAATGATAACCTAATTATGGATATTGTTTTTCTCTTGGACACATTGTTCACAGACAATTCCAGGGAGTTCGGAAACATACTTCATGCAGACAAAAAAACAAAACATCCATACTGTATATAACATTTTTCTATTTAAAATACTCAAAATGTGTAAAGCAAGGATTATGGCAGAATTTGCCAATCCACACATTTCAGGTGTCAGGTATCCTTAGCTACAGTATGCATTGCTGACTTTTACATAGCTTGATATCTTAGGCCTGGTTCACATCTGCATTTGGTATTGCGTTCAGGGAATCCGCTTGGGGACCCCCCGAATGGAATGCTGAATGCATTAAAAAGCAGTTAGCAAAGAAACTACATGGACCTTATAGACTATAATGTGGAGAGAAAAGTGGTGCTTTCATTCATGCGAAAACACACGGACCCCATTATAGTCTACAGTCCATGTGGTTTCTTGGCTAACCACTTTTTAATGTATTTGGTATTCCTTTTGGGGGGGTCCCCAAGAGGACTCCCAGAACAGAATACTGAACACAGATGTGAACCAGGCCTGAAAATGTTTTGTTTTCCTAGCTTTCTCAAGTGTTACAATGTTAACCTTATATACAATAAAATATTGGAAGAATTTCTACATATTTAGTGTTGGCTAGAGATGAGCGAACAGTAAAATGTTCGAGATTCGATATTCGTTTCGAGTAGCCCCTCAATATTCGACTACTCGAATCGAATATCGAATCCTATTATAGTCTATGGGGGGAAAATGCTCCTTTCAGGGGTAGGCAACATTCGATCAAATTACACTTACCAAGTCCACGAGTGAGGGTCGGGCTGGATCCTCCGAGAAGTCTTCTCCGTGCAGCATCCCCGCGGCGTCTTCCGGCTCTGAATTCACTCTGCCAGGCATCGGGCCTGGGCAGAGCCGACTGCGCATGTCTGTACTACAAGCAGGTATGCGCAGTCGGCTCTGCCCAGGCCCGATGCCTGGAAGATTGAATTCAGAGCCGGAAGACGCCGTGGGGAAGCTGCACGGAGAAGACTTCTAAAGGTAGGAGAAGAACCAGCGTTGATTGGCCGACTGTATAGCATTTGGCCAATCAATGCTGGTTCTGCATCAAACTTTTCCTCTCGAATAGCGAGTGGTACTCGATCGAGTACGAGTATTTCGAATACCGTAATATTCGATCGAATACCTATTTGCTCATCTCTAGTGTTGACCTGTACTTTTGTCTGTGTAACAAGTGTTGCTTAACATGCCAAGTAGCAAAGGAAGGCTGTCCAACAGACTTTCTCATATATATATATATATATATATATATATATATATATATATATATATGTATATTTTTTTTTTTTTACAGATTGGTTATGTTGGATTGGAGGTTGGCGAAAAATATAACCTATTTTACATTACATCAAATAACGGATTTCTAGCCTGTTATACTGTATATACACATATTTCATTAATAGTTCTCGGTGTAACATCAGTCAGTTAATGTCAATAATCTAGCCAATAAGAAAACCAGTGTGGAACATTTGAAAGAAACCAGATTAATATGTTATTTGAAGGTTTACTCATGTATAACTAACCATCTTCAGCATCAAATAGCTGTGCTTTTGTATCTGGGGACCCCTTATCCAGGACTAACATTGAAATTATTTATCACTTGCTGTTGTGCATGAGTTGTGAAATCCACAAAGGAGTCCTTCTTCAGATGTTCACAGCAACTGATCTGGGAAATGGCTGTTCTACGGAACCAATCAATGTGAACTGACCTTTGTGGTTCTTAAGGTTCACATGGAACAACAACTATGAATAATTTTATCAGTTTTTAAAGACAAGGCAAAGAATGGATGAACTACATTATGTTACAGCAGTGCTCTATAGATCTGCTCAGAATGACTTGACCTGGATTTCAGAAGGGATTTTATATATAATAGTGTTAACATTTCCTGAAAATCCAAATGAAAAGAGAGGGGGTTTAAGTTGTTAATCCTATGGAAACGTACCATTTTATTCAAATCCCTGTTTCATGGGAGCAGTGCTATGTTCTAAGCATAGACTTACTAATTAAGCTCTTGTTTAACAAGATATCCATTGTTGTGCTCTCACTTCACTGAATGTGAATACAAATTTAGTGACTTTTGGTTTATATGCAGAGAAAAAAGTCATCTATAATATTCTCAGCCAGCCAAAATACAGCACAACCATAATTCAGAATGACCAGAAATTACCCATAACCCACACTGTAGCTTCTAGCCCTGCACCTGATAACTGAAAACTAAATAGTATTTATTTAGACTTGGGCATTACAGAAATGAGAAAACAACAACAATATTTTAGAAGACATGAGCCACATATATAAATATTATACATTGCTTCTCAGCAAAATCTACAAAAATGAACACAAGGGTCATAGTATACATTAAGAGATCAAGGTATATATTAGCCACTAGCCACTTCATGATGACCTCCGTATAGTGGGTCCCTACTCTAATGGGGGTCACCATACTATACAGACGTTGCCATGAATCATCTAATGGGTTATACTTCCTGATCAAAATGCACTATATATTAATTACCTAATTTTTATTTTTCTATTGAAAAGATCAGTGTACAATATTTGCCTGTGTAGTCCACATCTTTCTCTGACATGTCAATAAAAAAAAAAAAAATCTGTTAGAGGTACTTTGTGCTATAAAAAAAAAAAATAGAAAAAAGTGTAAAAAACCCCTTTCACAGTCTACTGAATATTTAAAAAAATAAATAAAAATTAAAACACATACTTCAATAACACATAAATAACCCTATAACTTTTATTCAAATAATGATAAAACTACAAAATAAACCCATTTAGTTAATGTGCATGTAGGGGAGTACCTAAAGTCTTGTGGGCTGCAATGCAAACTTTGTCCGAGGTCCCCTACCTGCCCTACAGCATGTTTTTGATAGTGAAAGTTATTGGTACTGCAGTAGTATCTTAGATACTTGAAATGGATACAACTATAGTACCCACAACTGCAGTTACCAAGAATGTGGTGAGGGGGCAGCACAATGTCCAGCTTCTAAACAATACCAGAAGCTGCGTACTGTGAGAAATGGTTGATCTAACAGTCTGAGATCAGTGGGGGCCAACACCCAGGGCATCTGCTGATTAACTCTTTGAAGGTACTGTGGTACTTTTCCGAGCACCATGACTCCTTCATTATTTACATTGCACAGTATCTGTTTTATAATCACCATGAAATGTTATTACACTGGGGTCTCCTCAGATCACGCTCATTTATTTAACCCCTTCCCAACTTAATGGCTGCACCCAAGCACAAATAGAATAGTTAGCATATCACTTTGTGATGACTTGTCACTATACCAAGAGCTTAGAAAAGCAGCTTAACTTGTGATACACATATCTGGACATGTCTATTCCAGCGGCCAGGTAACGGAGGACACACCTCTATGTACAATATCACTGTATGGTGTGTGTATTATCTCTGTACACTTGGGAAACCAAAATAATTATAATTTTTTCATGTTCTTAACCTGGGGCCACCATGGACTGTATCAGTTCCACTCAAAGTTTTGCTAGGGAACACTATGGCTACTTGTCACTCCCTTGTTTTCAATGCATATTAGAGAAATAGATACAAAACAATAAACTACCTAAATGGCTCCTTTTACAAGCTGAAGGAATTCAGAGAGGAAAAGTGAAAATCTAATAAAGTTTTGATATCTCTGATGCTATGGACAAATATTAGTTATGGTGCCTGAATTCTGTCTGTGGAGGAAGACTATGACAGGTTGTCAGTACATTATGACAGCCCCTCTTCACTCTCTGTTATTAGCCTACAAGTAATATAAATAGGGCCTGGATTCCGCCTGCAGGATTTGAAGAGCATGTCTTCTTTTTGTTCTCTGCTTGTCTTTTCTGTTGCTATTCAAGTTTCTTCTGCTCGTAAAGTAAACAATTGAAATAATACTGTAGGAATAGAATTGGGAATTACTGCATTCACAGTTAGTGCCTATGTATGTGTACAGTTTGACAGCAACTGTACCAGCTTTTTATGTGAAGAAAAATAATATTTGCTTTAGCGTAAAAGGATTTACAGTAGTTTCAGCTTGGAAAGCCATATAAGAAGATCAATACCGAATTACAGCATGTAGTATATATATAAAAAACCATGTACTTGCTAAAGTGTCCTTCTGAGGATTCATTTGTGTCAACAATACAATGCACAGCACCATAGGCTAAAGTAATAATTTGTAAGGGAGCACATTTCTCTATGTCGGCCCCTTTTCAATTGCAATTTCATGTATACTATGTGTTTTTATATACTGACTAATATCAAAAGGGCTGCAAAAAATGTCAGAAGTGGAAATTGCTGAAGATTCGTCCCCGCCCTTCGTGAGACATGAAAAGTGCTTTATTAAATTATTCAACAGCCCCAATCCCTTGATAGAACAGGGTAATAATGAATGTTATGGTAGTGAGTAAAAAGTAATTTATTTCAATGTCTTTCAACCCTGAATGGGTTAAGCATTGTGCAGTTATCCAGAGCTTAATTTGAGCTGCATGGGTAAGAATTTACTTTGCCATTTAATTAACTGTCTGAATTTCATTTTATGATGGACAAAACCAATTTGTATCTTCCTTGATGTTGGACTTAAAAGAAACTGTCTAATGAGATTCATTTCTTTCGTAGAAGAGCAGGTAAAGGTCATTTAGAGCAAAGAGCATCAAGGAACTAAAAAAAAAAAATCTACATTTTTAGTTGCAAATTTCAAATTTCACCCTTTGTTGACCAGTGGCCTTTGTCTGGGTGCCTTTTTAATTACATGGTGTAATTGGATGTGACATGAATTAAAAATGAGTTCATTGTTAATCCCTCGACTTCACAAAAATATTTGAATTTGGGATAACAAGCACATTAAAATGAAATGGGAAGCTCATAAGGAGGGTATGAATAAATGTCAAGTGCTAAGAGGAAATCACTTAGATGTCTGATATTTAATTTCTCACTAATTCATAAGCTAAAGTAATGAGGAGGTCAGAAGCAAAACCCTTTCAAATAATAATAATAATGATAAATATCGCACTGCCAGAGGTAAGATGCAAACCCGAGTAATCCTCCTAAAACACGTTTGCACAGCTCCACTTCAAATATTGAGGTGATTGTTAGATGTCACAGAACATGCCGCGCTCATAACTTCAGAGAGAGGGCTTATTTTAGAAGCGGTGTCATTCTGCATGGAGGTGTCCTTTATCACATTGTGCATCATATTCTGATGGGCAAACATCCGTATATAATGAGATACCAGATGTATAGATGTCTTTATATGGTGCAGGTTAATACTTGACCAGTCCTCTGCATAGTGTGTAATGTGTATTTCCTAGCTCTACACCTGTCTATGTAGCATGGGATCAGTAAGATATGGTAGATTTATTAACAATATCACAGAGCTTGCCTGGTACTTTGTCAAAACTGCTATTAATCTGAGCAATGTCTCTGACCTATTTTTTAAAAAGTTTCACAACTTATGATAAATGGCAATAACACTGCGCGGTACTGTAAAACAGGCACAAGCTTTGCAACATGCCGTCTGCTGCATTTGTGCTGTATTATTGTAAGGTAAGAGGAAACAAAAAGCTAGAGTTTTATCATTTATATGAACACAAATAAAATAAAATAAAATATTAGAAAGGGGTTTTTTTCTCTCATAAAGGATAGGTTTATCAGAATCTCAGGATATGCCATCAGTATCAGATGAGTGAGGTCTGACGCATAGACCCCGCAATGATCAACTGTTCTGGAAAGACTCTAACACCTTGCATAATGGCTATTGTTGAGCTGCCCCATTCAAGTAAATAGAAGCAGTAGCAAAAGAAGCAAACTTACTTGAAACCAATTATCCAGTCATTTGCAGAACTGAATGTATGCTTGTGTGACCATCAGGCAATAGTCTTACCCAATATCCTGTGCTTACAGTTCTAGTCCAGCTCCCCACAGTCAGGTGACAGGAAGATTTCACAGGATAAGTCGATAAATTTATCTGACATAAAATGAGTCCTAGTTTCTCAAATTGACCATCGCACTCCATGTATGAGGAAGCAGGAGAGGTCACATGATCAATAGTCGCAAAGGTCTGCTGCTAATTTATCTTCTGCAAGAACAGGGAGCTGTAAGGGAATAGGTAATATAGTATATTGAATTATTGCCTAGTGTTCATATGAACATTCATCTAGCTTGGTAAGTAACCAGGCAATCCCTTTAATACATTTAGTTTGCTACAATAGCATCACATTTAGACAGCACCATATGAACCAAATATAAATGTGTCCGGTCCTAATAGTTTACCACATTATATCAACTGAAGCCTCCTCACACACTTAACAGCAAAGTCAACTGAAGCAACGATGATGGGAGCAACTGACTGCCATACAATGCTAAAGGGAGTGCCCTCTATTGGGCTGCATGACTGAGGCACTGTCTTCCTAGTTACAACATGGAAGACAGATTTGCATATTCTTCCCATGCCATACAATGATGAGTCAAGATATGGACGTTCATGTTCCATATCTCACCATCCACTAACAATACAGATATATGTCAAGAATCTACATAAATAAAGTAGGGTTCACACTACCGTTGGGGTCTGCACAGAAGGAGTCCATTTAAAAAAAACAAAAAATGGACACCTATCATAACGGACACAAACAGACAGTAACTGATGGCTATCAGTTACTGGCCATTGCCCATAGACCTCAATGTTAAAAAAAAAAACCCGACACTTGCTGTCCATTTTTTCAAACTGACAGGAAAATCCTGCATGTAGGATTTTTTTTTTACATGGTTGTAAACGGATACTAATGAACACAAACAGACACTAAAGGACACTAAAGGACAACAGATAAAAGCTCATTGAAATGATTGGAAATTGTAATGGACACAGCTAGTGTGAACACCCCCTAAGAATATGTTAAATAGTTGTAAGTCAAATTTGTGTATGAGATAGCTAATATGATTGTCTATAAATTGATGGTAGTCTCACATTGGTAGTTGTAGTGGATGGTGAGATATGAAGCCCGAAAGTCACAAGTTCAAAACATTGTTATTAGGGTTGAGCGATTGGGATCGGAAAAGATCAGATTCCGATCGGCGATTAAGTAAATTTCATGATTGCGATCGGAATTCCGATCCCCATCTTTTTAGTTGGGATCGAGGTCGGAGGTTATTTCCCACAATGCTTTGCTACTGGACAAGCATTGTGGGAAAAGCTAACAATGTTAGCTAGCTAACATCTCTAGTAGCTAACACTTACCTGCACAGATCACTGCCGCTCCCCGCTGTTCTCGCTCCTCTTCTCGCCTTTTCTCGCCTCACTGCCCCCGCTTCCCAGGTTAGTGTTAAAGACCTAGGAAGAAGGCGGGGCTTGTGGATTAGAAGAGTGTGGGCGGGTACTGAGAGGAGAGACGTGAGTGATGCATTCACGTCTCCCCACCCTGTATCCGCCCACACTCTCCTAAGCCACAAGCCACGCCTTCTTCCTAGGTCTGTAACACTAACCTGGGAGGCAGGGGCAGCGAGAAGAGGAGTGAGAACAGCATGGAGTTGCAGCGACCTGTTCAGGTAAGTGGACACCAGGGGGGAATAAGTAGCCAGAGGATTTCTTGTTAATCACTACACAGCGTGGAGTCTAAAAATTAAAGCGCTCAAATTTTGGACTCCATGCTGTGTAGTGAAGAGGATCGTTTTAAAAATCCGATCTTGGATTATTAAAAAAATCCCATTCACTTGCATTAGGATTGGAATTGGCATTGGGATCAAGTTTGAATGAAAAATGATTGGAAATCAAATTTTAAAAACGATCCTGAAATTTCAAGATCAGCTCATCCCTAATTGTTATCCTTTTGCTTGTCAGTGTATGTGTGTGGGCATCTCCCAACTGTCCCACAACAGTGTCAAGTGAAAATAAGATCAAACATATTGATGTGTCTGGTGAAGGATCACTTCTTTCTTCCTTATTCAGAATATTGGGGCAGATTTGCTAATATTGTCTAAAAGTGAAACAGTGCAAAATTACACTAGACAGAGTTAAAATGTGTTTTTTTTCTGTAGACTTTTCCCTATCAGTATGTCTTTGTAGTATGGGAGGAAGGCCACGAAAACACGGGGAGAACAAACAAACTCCTTGCACATGTTGTCCTTGGCAGGAGTCAAACCCAGGACTCCAGCGTTGCATGGCTGCAGTGCTAACCAGTGAGCCACTGTGTTGCCCCTCTAGAGTGACAGTTTTAATATCTCTATATTGAGAAGGAGCTGGTGCTATCAGTGATTGACAGCCCCTCCTCTATGACGATGCATACAGAGATAACCAGCAATCACTGTTAGGACCATCTCCTTGACATCTTAGTATAGATAGAATGGAGATTTCAATGGATAAATGACAGATTACTGCATATTTTCTCACAAAGTTATACATCAATCTGCTCAGCTCCTTCTGCTCTATAACATACTGTGTGCAGATTGTATAGCATTTTCCATGTGACAAGTTCCCTTTAATTGGTATTTTATATATAATCTTTTAAGATATACAGTATGTCTCCTGCAAAAATAGAATGAGTAAATGGATGACAGATGTTTTCTACATATCTACAGCTGCTGCTTGTCACTTGCAAATCACATGGACATCTTAGATTAGACCAAAAAAAGTTAACACTGTTATCGTTAAGATATCTGCTTTAAAAGTGAAGAAAAATTGTGATGTGATAATGTGACCTATATGTCTCGAACATCAAGTAAAAATATTAATGTATAATTTTCTGTTGGCTCGATGAAAGGTATAGAAGAAACTTAAAAACGTAGATGAAAAATGAATCAAGGAGAATGAATGAAAGACTTTGACTACATAAAGTTAAAGTTTTTATGTCTTCATATATCAAGGTAAAACTGTTGAGATTCCTTATTCATTTTCAACATAACTTTTAATAGGGACATTGGTGTATTTTAGTCAGACTTACTTTAGTTCTATCAGCCTCCAAAGCTCCATGGCTGTAATAAAATGAAAGGATTGATCGCATTTAGTCACATCAAATGGAAATAGAGCACTGATACCTTTTGTCAGTAAAAAGCTTGTTTTAATACCCTATCTGAAAGCGTAATATCCTTAAACAAATAGATCACTTGTATTTAGTTTGTAATATCAGTCCTTTTACAAGATTGACTACCTGGTGTGATTTTCTGTACAAATTTCACATCTGTCCCTAGGCAATTCTATAAAGAGGTCTATTTTCCTGCATGTACCATAAGAAAGATACCTTGTGTGATGATCTATGAATTAATCATGCCCCCAGAGGCTTATGGCGGATAATCATAGAGAAACTCTGAGGATGTGACTCCGAGTGTCATCCAGCACTGCCATGACTTTGCTTTTCAGTGTAAAATAGTGGCTGCAAATAGACTCGTCCTGGTATGGAAGGCAATTGGGAACCACCTGCTGCTACTGTGGGACAGAGGCGCTCGAATTGAGGTCACATGATCTTATTTGCACAAACAATGCATAAATATTCTCAAGAAACCACAAGATGTATCCAGACAAAGCCTGTAATTTAAACAGCGGGAAGCCAAACATGTTATCATGAGTTTTTGATTTGCTTTACATCTGCTTATATATTTATAAATGCATTAATTTTCAGAAAAGTTTTCTTACAAAGTAACCTTTTCAGCTCTATAACTGGTTGAAAAACAAATGCATGTTTATCTACAAAGTGAAGGTTTTTCATCTGCATGCACGAGGCGGTATTCATAAGAGATCGGTGGTCAAGTTCAGAATTTCTATGTTATATTTTAAGCTCTTTATGTCCAGCGTTATGTGAATAAAGCAGAATCATTATAATTATATTATGTCAAACCTGCTTTGTAGAAATAAAGCAAATATACTTTGATATGAATAATGAAATATTGCATAATCATTCCTAAATAAATAATAAGGCTATGTTCTCACTGCGACCAGACAGCTTTGTCTTCATTTCATTTTTAAAGAAAGACAGGAGGAAATCCTAGCAGGGGGTAAAACTAAAACATTTCCAACGCTAAGCTTTCCCTGCTTACATCTTCCTGGTTTAAGTTAAAAATAAAATCCACATATATAAATATAGAAATAGTATAGTTTATAATATACACACGCACACATAGCGCCGTGATTAATTATTTGCCCACTTACAGATTTCTTTTGCCTTTGCTTTTTTGTCATACTTAGATTTTTCAGATTATCAAATAATTTTCAATATCCAACAAAGATAACCTGAGTGATTACAAAATATAGGTTTTTTTTAATGATGATTTCATTTATTAAGGGAAACAAGCTATCCAAACCAACCTGGCCCTATGTGAAAAAGTAATGTTTCTCGTTTGTTATTATGAAGTTTTAGACCATATAAATTCATGACACTACACATGATCTTGTTTATTAATTATTATATCATACATGTTCATGATTATTGTTTTGTATAGGTGAGTTTTGGCATATTAATTGTCATATACATTTTTTGACCTATGATGTTAGTACTGATTGGTATACTGGGGAGTACGGTGGTGACCTCCATCTTTTCAGTTTTAATGATGTGATTGAATTTTTGTTGTTCCTTTGTATTTATTAATAAAATATGTGTATATTTTGATATATTTCTTGTTTTATTATTTAGGATCACATTTATAACATTTCTACTATAAGGTTTGGTTTTAGCCTTCTCTTTATTGGTAGTTTTTGAGAATCTTTGTATGTTAACATATATACAAAGCAACTGTTACCCTGTTTCCCCGAAAATAAGACACCTCCCCCCCCCCTTCACCTTCTGGATCACATACAACCGGCAGTCATGCCGGCACTCCGCTAATTGTTCCCCGCTTTGTTTGCCAATTGTTCCCCGCTCCAGCCGCTGCATAAAACATCCCCCGAAAATAAGAAAGGTCATATATTTCGTTAGCTAATTAATATAAGAACATGTCTTATTTTCGGGGAAACAGGGTATGTATGTCACATTGGGTGTGACATATGCATAAGTATGCATGAATGTAACTATATTATAGAATATAATCATATTGGAAAACATAATTCTATCCCACCAAAACATAAATCTACAGTGCACTAATAAAAGTAAAGTTTTAGGTAAAATATATTTATACAGCACATTGTGCTTTTCTGTTTTGACACTCTGTTAGACCAGGTTCACATGATGGAATTAATTCTGACTGTAATTCTGTAATTTACCTCCTATAGTTGTCAATGGCAGGTAGTGATAGACACGTCTTTTTCCAGACTGCTGGAAGAAGAAGTGCCATGCTTTATTTTGATACAGCAGATTCAGCTCCATTGTATATGAGGCTATTCAGTAAGCAAAAATGTAATGGAAAGCCAAAACTCTGCTTTGTTGTTCCAACCCAAGTTCCACAGGGTCAAGGTAGGAAACCGCCTCAAATTCTTCTCCAAATTTCGCTGTATGCACATAGCTTTATAACACTAATAGAGCCTTGTATTGCTGGAAAAAAGATGCAAAGTGGACATTTATGGTAGCATGTCTAGTATCAAACTGCAGTTCTGTAATGTGAAAAGTTTATCACAAAACCAACACCTGGAATATCCTCACCCCAAGGATTTGCTTTAATCATAAGACAAATGGGTGAATCTCCACTTGACCCATCTACTGATCTTGTTGCTGGTGAAGGAGCTGCAGAGAAATGATCACATGATCCACCTACTTAAGTAGTGGCACTGTACAAATGAAGGACATGGATTGCTGCTTTATTACTGAATAGCTCAACAAATTTTGGCTTCAATAGGCTTGTTTAAGGCTCTGTTCATATCTCATTTTGAGCCCGTATTGGGAGTGTATGTTGGAAGTATCTCCCAATGAATATGTCTGGTGAAAGGCTGTGATGTATCCCCTTCTGTGGGCATATAGTCGGATGTAACTAAAAGGTTCCTATTGTATGGAAAAACATACACTGTATGGTACAGACGTAGCAAAGTTTAACTGACACCTAATATATTAAAGTGGGCCTGCCACCAGGTAACTCAATATCAAACCAACCACGGGGCATTTATTGTAGGGTACAGTATGTTAAGGACCCTCATACCTTTCCTTGAAAAAGACATTCTTATAAATTTGTAAATGAGACTCAAGTGAAATGGGGTACCAAAGTCCCTGGATTTCAAACCTAAATATAGAACTCTTGGAGGTTTGGAGATGGCCCCATTACACTAGAGCTTAATTTGAATATTTCTAAAAACAACTGTTTCAATGGAATAGTGGAATCTATTGGACAAATGTTCCCTACAATGCACTGTAGCTAAATGGATATTGAGTTTTATTGAGATGACAGACTTCCTTTAACAGCACCATGGCACAAAACAATAAGAATTTTTCAATGACTTTTCTTGTATCTTGTGATAAGATATCATGCTGCAGCCAGTTATCAGTGTCAGTTAGGTTGCATTAAACTTTGCATTTGTACAAGTCCTTCCATTGTAGTCCTAGAGCATGCTTTACTATGCTTTAAAAAAAAAGAGATATCCTGATGCAGTCCGGAGTATACCATCAGGGCACTCTATTGGCATGCAGTGGGTGCATGGGGTCTATAGACAAGGCAGAGTTGTGTATCTCTGATGTATTAAAAGACAACATGTGAACATAGCCTTAGTTGTACATTGGTTGTAAATTAAATTTAATATGTAAAACATGTCTTGATTAGAGATGAGCGAACAGTAAAATATTTGAGATTCGTTTCGATAGCCCCACAATATTCGATTATTCGAACGAATATCGAACCCCATTATAGTCTATGGGAAAAAATGCTCGTTTCAGTGCGCTCCCCATAGAAATGAAGGGGCTGCTTTTTCCCATTCATTTCTATGGGCAGCGCGTGTATGCCGGCTCCCATAGAAAGCAATGGGACCTGCTTTAAATGCTGCTGATTCAGAACCGTTTACATGTTCCGAATCAGCCAGAGTATCCTCCGTGTGAAGGGGCCCTAACATCCAAACAGGTTCAAGCTGCCCTGCAGTCTGAGGGTACAACAGTGTCAACCCGTACTATCTGTCGGCGTCTGAATGAAAAGGGACTGTATGGTAGGATACCCAGGAAGACCCCACTTCTTACCCAGAGACATAAAGAAGCCAGGCTGGAGTTTGCCAAAACTTTACCTGAGAGAGCCAAAAACGTTTTGGAAGAATGTTCTCTGGTCAGATGAGACAAAAGTAGAGCTTTTTGGGAAAAGGCATCAACATAGAGTTTACAGGCAAAAAAAAAAGAGGCCTTCAAAGAAAAGAACACGGTCCCTACAGTCAGACATGGCGGAGGATCCCAGATGTTTTGGGGTTGCTTTGCTGCCTCTGGCACTGCACTGCTTGACCGTGTGCATGGCATTATGAAGTCTGAAGGCTACCAATAAATTTTGCAGCATAGTGTAGGGCTCAGTGTGAGAAAGCTGGGTCTCCCTCAGAGGTCATGGGTCTTCCAGCAGGACAATGACCCAAAACACACTTCAAAAAGCACTAGAAAATGGTTTGAGAGAAAGCACTGGAGACTTCTAAAGTGGCCAGCAATGAGTCCAGACCTGAATCCCATAGAACACCTGTGGAGAGATCTCAATATGGCAGTTTGGAGAAGGCACCCTTCAAATCTCAGGGACCTGGAGCAGTTTGCCAAAGAAGAATGCTCTAAAATTCCAGCAGAGCATTGTAAGGGCCCCTTCACACGGCGTATACGCTCACTGCTTTGGAGCGTGTAAACGTTCCGTAGCAGCGGCGTCTAAAGCACTTCCCATTGTTTTCTATGGGAGCCGGCAGACGCGCGCTCCCCATAGAAATGAATGGAAAAAGCAGCCCATTCATTTCTATGGCGAGCGCGCGTATGCCGGCTCCCATAGAAAACAATGCGATCTGCTTTTAGACGCCGCTGCTACGGAACGTTTACACGCTCCAAAGCAGTGAGTGTATACGCCGTGTGAAGGGGCCCTAAGAAACTCATTGATGGTTACTGGAAGCGGTTGTTCGCTGTTATTTTGTCTAAAGGTTGTGTTACCAAGTATTAGGCTGAGGGTGCCAATACTTTTGTCCAGACCATTATTGGAGTTTTGTGCAATGATTTGACTTTTTTTTCATTCTCTTTTGTGTTTTTTCATTGCAAGCAAAATAAATGAAGATATTAATACCAAAGAATTTGTGATTGCAATAATTTTGTGGAAGAAACTGAGTATTATCTGACAGAATTGCAGGGGTGCCAATACTTTTGGCCAACACTGTATATACCATAGGGTTTAGATTCATTACTAATAGACAGTCTGAAAATGTACTTTATCTTCATGGCTAATGCTGGATGATAAATTTGGTTCATCTTTAAACTTTATAGTCTAAGGTTATACTACTTGGATTACTCTGAATCAGAATTTTAGTACAAATTTTTAGCACAATTTGATATATTTAAGAGACATTCTCTTTAACACACAATCACTTGTTTAACAAAATCAAGTAGGCAGAAATAAATTTAACATTAATCTGTGTTTCACTTATGAGTAAAAGTATCAATGGCTCCGATGCAGAGTACAACTGTGCTGCAGGTGGTAGCGCCATAATGTCAATTGCTGCACATTCAGCTGGCATGGCATGTTTACTTTAATGAGTCCACACCATGGCTTTGCCGCAGCTGCCATTACTGTATAGCAACATCACTTCACGAACACTACATAAGGCGTCATTTAGATAATTTTCTTGATGTAATAGACCCTGATAATGTATTGCTCAAAGGCCAAGACTATGTCCTATGCAATTATAAAACAAGCTAATGTCTAAGGTCTCCATCATGCAAACTAGCTCCTGGATTAACTTGTGTAGAATATAGTCTTGGCCTTTGAGCAATGCATAATCATTTAGAGTGTAGGAGTCTATTATGGTAGAAACCGTTAGATTTCCTGGTAAGATGTATTGACTACCTACACATACACAATTGTTTTAGTTTTACATCACTACTATTGTCAAGTGACTGGGATTGCCACAGGCAATCTGGCACTTATACATCATCAATGTTGTAGAAAAGCTGAATACAAATCAGTTTAAACTTCATTTTACACCTCATTTTAGTGAGCTTGTGATGATGGGATATTTTTTTATGTAGATTGTGAGCCACACATACGGCTCACAGTGAACATTTTTCCCTATCAGTATGTCTTTTTTGGAGTATGGTATGGAAATCCATGCAAACACAGGGAGAACATACAAACTCCTTGCAGATGGTTCTTTGCCCTTGGCAGGATTCGAATGAGGACTCCAGTGCTGCAACTCTGCAGTGCTAACCACTGAGCCACCATGTGGCCCCAGAATATTTGGATTTTTGAATAAGGTAGTAGGTTCCAAATTGAAGTGTACCACATTGTAAAAACCAACTGCAAGGAAAAGTTGTATTCTTCATAGCAGCATTCACTTGCTTTGTAGATTACATAATTTCATATAGATAAAGAGAAAAAGATAAGCTGGCACTGTTATAACCTATTTATATATACCAATGTACTCAAAACATTATACTGAATGTAACAGGAGTTGCAGCAAACAGAATGCTTAAAAAGGTGGTGCTCACATCCCGTAGAAAGAAGCAAATTGAAAAATGTAGAAAAGAAGTAAGGGGGCACTCAGCAAAGGAAATACATTAAGATTGGTCAGTAACAGAATTTAACTCTGTAATATTATATCAATAAGACATTATGCATAGCCCGGTCACAGCCAAGAATCAACAATTTGTAAGTCTGAGTCCACAGTAAGCCTGAGGCCCCATATTGTAGAAAAGCTACTTCATTTGTTGCAGATTTTTGGTGTTTTTTTGTTTTTTTTTGGACTCCCACCAGGAGTGGATCTAGCAGATAGGAAATGTATAAGTGTTTCACTTATATTTTCCAATCCTTTTCAAGCCATTCTTCATTTTGCCTCAATAACTTCAGAAAAATCTGCAACATAAAATGCTGCTTTTCCACAACTTGGGGGTCTTAGCCTAAGAGTCCAAATTCAAAGGAAAAAGTCAGTTCAGGTCTCCATCATCAAACTCACAAACAAGGTAGAAACAAGGTGAAAACCTACTATCAAGGCCATTGATGTGTTTCAGGTCCACACGGCATTCTTAACCATACTAATGCCATTGCAAAGATCTTTCATTGCTGACAGTGGGGCTATTTACAACAGGTTCAATGATGTTGCTGCTGTCTGTCCGTCAGCCATGTTCTGTAATGTACTGTTACTGGTAACCCTACACTGCCAGACATAATCTACTGCCTTGTCTGTCCTTTTCCATACTATACTGGCATTGTTGCCATCAACAACACACCATATATCATCTTCTTCCGTGTTTGTCAGGTGCCATATTTTACTGCCACTGCTTCCGAATACTACACACCTGGACATCATCTCCTGCCTTGCCCATCATGTTCCATACTGTACTGCTGCCAATTCTGCTGAAAGTGCTACAACCCACCAGCCAGACATTATCCACTGCTTGCTACATTATGTTCCATACTGTAATGCCACCACATATCCATAATCTCCCACCATGCTCCATACCGTACTGCTCTTATTGGCATAACAGAAAGATAAACAAAAACAGCAAATGGATCAACTTGAGCTCTTTTTTTTTTCAAAATTCCTCCTCCATTCACCTCTATTCTTAAGGATGGGACATGATCAAAACTAAACCAAAACTGCCAACTAAATGTACTGTATGATTGGTAGGCATCCGACCACTTGGACCCTCATCTATCAGAATAGGGGTACGAGGGACTGAACATGTAATCTTATGGCATTCATGCAAATCCATGAGAGGCTGTGCAACAGTAGTGGCATGTGGGCGTATAGTATGGGTCCATATCATCCGGTGAGTGTAATGTTTTAATACAATATGTACAACACAGAGCCAGTAGTGTTTTCTAGAGAACTGGTTTCTGTCCAGATTTCCATACCATAATGATAGTGCAGAATCTTCTACAAAAGAGTGATACTCTTGCAGCCACAGTGTGACTGTCTGGGATTTAGGTTTCAACTTGGTTATTCAATTTAGGAAACTGGTAACTTTAGAGTACATAAAATTATGTACTTATAGACTGTTCTCTAGGAGATATGATAAAAGTATTAGCATATAATATCCTAGCAAAAGGTGAAAATATGTTCTAACACCTTGGAAAACATGTTTACTCATATATAATCACAATAATGTGTTCTATAATTTACCTTTCCTGCAGTGTGAGATTTATGAAATTACAGCCTCCATGCCTCAGCTCAAAATTCAATGGTTCAATAACCATATTGTGTAAGCATAAATGGAAAACAGCAGTCTAACCCTGTCTAGGAGAACGTATAATGTAATACGGATGCCTGGGTCACAGATAGATACTGTACCAAAGTGATTTCCATTAAGTAAAAATGAGGAATGACATTCAAACTGCTACAAAGTCATTTCCATAAACACCTTGCTACACCTTCAAGTTCTGCTGTGTAAACTATTTACTAAATGTTATAAAGAAGAGACAATAAATAGCTTGGAAAGATCTCATAGAAATCAAAAGAGAAGTTCATCAGCTGAGCAATGTGGATCTGCTATGGAGTTATTTTATTGATGGTATCAATGATGATATCTTTTGTTAGTGCATGCAGAAGCTGGTGGTATGGCAGCACGGTAAGGAGCAATACTACTTTTTGATGGCTACTAATGCTTGTACAGAGAAAATACTGGGTCTCTCATGGTTAAAACGGTTCCTTTCATTTCAGAAAGTAGGGCAATGTTGCAGTTCTCTGCATAGGGGATGGTTTTGGTGCTGCTCTGCAGCATCAGTGGGACTCTGATAGTTTACATATATACATATAGTTTGCTTATGAGCTAAGATGACCCATTTCTGCCAGAAAGGCCATCTTACTTTGTTGTGCTGTATATGTGACAACAGCCTGCTTCCACCTGGCAACCATATATTCAGATGAACGTGCCAAGCACTTGACCATGTACGCTCGAATGTACACCCGAGGGAAACCCGTTTTCATGGATTACCCATACACATAGCGGAAGAACCCTGTCATATGTATAAGCACTTAATGTGAGATATAGTCATATTTGTGGTACCCACATGCACTGCTTCTTATTGGTGGTAAATTGAATAAAGGTGTATTCCCGTCTTAAAAAGTGATGACATTCATGACCTCTGGCAACCCCAACAATCCTTAAAATGAAAAGACACAGTACTGGTGTAGTGCTGTGTCCAATTCACTGTTTTTTTTTTTGTTTTTTTTTTAAATGTAGATTGTGAGCCCCACATAGAGCTCACAATGTACATTTTTCCCTATCAGTATGTCTTTTTTTGGAACATGGGATGGAAATCCATGCAAACACGGGGAGAACATACAAACTCCTTGCAGATGTTTTTTTGCCCTTGGTGGGACTTGAACACCAGGACTCCAGCGCTGCAAGGCTGCAGTGCTAACCACTGAGCCACCGTGTGGCCCCCAATTCACTGTTTTTGTACTGTACTGCAAGTGTATGGGGCTGGCTGCAGTTCTATGCACAACCAGATGGGTCTGAGTGCTTCAGAGTTTGGAACACAGCCCTAAAGCAGAGGTTACCCCCTCTACTTCCTCATCAAGTTCAGTGGCTGAACTCCTGCCTATCATGAAGAAATATTCCATCTTTTTCTAAGATGGGAATAATGCTTTACAAGAAGTCTGTCTGCTGGGATCTCCAGAAATCAGTACAACAGGGGTCATCAAATACCCCATGTAGATAAAGTGGTAGTCCATATATTGTCATTGCTCTATTCACTTCTGTAGCATTGCTGTCCTGAGAGTACCATACAAGTAAATGGATGGTGCCCCAGTATGCTGACCAATACTCAATTCATATGGGACCGTTGCAGACAACTGTTCTTGTGATTGCTGGGGGTCACAGCTGTCAGACCAAAATGATCAGATGCTTATCCCTTACAGATGAAAGTTAGTGTCATTACTGAGAAAACCCCTTTAATACAGCAAATGACTCGGCAGATTATCATATACATCATCTTTCCTGCTCCCAGCAATGTATTGATCCAAGTGCTTTAAATAAATTTGTCTTATCTTTACTCATTTATATATATATACTGCATAAAACTTCCAACCTGTATAATTCCTGTAGAGAAGTAAAAATTGTTTTTTAACTCCCTATTTATAAAAAGTAAGACATAAGGTACATGTGTCCATGTTTGCAAGGATTTACTGAGCCTGAGCTGGCTATTGATATAATGCATGCTTGGTTGGACCTGTCATTTTCAATCTGTGGAGTCGGAGTCATTTACTCAGCAAGAGTTAGAGTTTTACCAGCTGAATTTACATCAAAGACTGTTTCATTGTGGCAGATCTGGGTGGCTGGGAGTTATGATATCAGGCAGCAGCTATTGTATAAGGAGGGAGATAGAGGGAAGCATGCATATGTCAACTCAGATCACAACCAGTAATTTAGATTTCCATGCTCATCTGAATAAAGCAAGCACACAGCCGTAAATCTTAATCGTCCCTCTTTGTAGAGATTCCAATAAAACTGACGGTTGTTCTTTACATATTTTTCTTTGAGAAGATGATTGAAGATAAAGCTTACAATTTCTCCAAGTTCCAACAGTTTTTACGCTTTTTTCAGTGCATGAAAGAGGGCCAAGGTTTTTCTTTACTGCTTGCTCACTGCTGTTTGCATACCCTGTCAGCTGTGAAAGGTTCTATCACTGTTGAGATTTATAGAGTGGCAATATAAAATTATGTCTGAACTGTGCTTGGCACAGGGAAATATCTCTTCATACATCAATCTGAAAATAACATCAAGAAAAATTGTCTGTTCACATTCTCAATGAATTGCTGGTAAAGTGATGAATGCATTGCCTTGTCCTTGTCCACTCTCAGGTCTGGACTGACACAATGCTGATTCCAACCTGCTCAAGGTCACAGATTTATTATACATGGCAGTCTGTTCATTTGCTTAATTTGCTTTACTGATGACTCTGGCCAACAAATGTATCATTCTTAGAGGTTACAAAAATGGCCGAGAGACACACAGTGACTTTCTGGGTCTGAATAGATTGGCTCAGTAGTTCCTGTGTATTACTTAAGGTTAGATGAGACTTTTCAGCAGCATCTATTTGAAGCAGTGATCTTACACAAATGAATATGATCGATTTTACACATGAATTGTGTCTACCGAAGCAAACGGCAACCAGGTAACACCACACTTATTATAGTTTCTATCCAAAATCTATAAAGGCATGTTCAGTGGAACAAAGCCATTTAAATACACTATTGGGCCCTGTTCAAAGGTTTCATAAGTGCCCTGAAGTAGTCCCATATAAAAGTCCCTGTAACTATTAAATCACTATATTATACACACACAAAAAAAGTTTGATTCCCATTTCCAATTGGCAATTCCCATGGAGTTTCCAGCAGGGTCCAGCTGTGAGCAAAATTGAAGTAGTAGATGTTACCTGTTGTCCTATGTAACACCACAGGTAACGCACAATAATAACTCTCTGAGCACACATAATGGAGTAAGTGTTATATAGGAATGCAGGTAACATCCCACATACCATAATAATGCTCAGAGTACAAATAATGTAGTAGGTGTTATACAGGACTGCAGGTAACATCTCTGATACCATAATAATGCTCTCTAAGTACAAATAATGTAGTGGATGTCACCTATCGTCCTATGTAACATCACAGGTAACACAAAATAATAACTAGAGATGAGCGAACGGCGTTAGATTGAATTGATATTCGATCGCATATCAGGCCGTTCAAGGTATTCGATTCCAATCGAATACCACGAGGCAAATGCACTAAAAATTTGTATCCCCTCCCACCTTCCCTGGCACTTTTTTTGCACCAATAACTATGCAGGGGAGGTGCAACAGGAACTACGACAACGGAATCATCGAAAAAAATCGGAAAAAGTAATTGACTGCCTAATTCAGGTGACCTCCACTTTATACGAATGGTCAATTTCACATTCGGGCAATATGAGACTGTGAACTATTTGACAATGAGACAGGGATAGATGTACAGGCAGGGTTAGCTAGGGATTACCTTTATTTAGGTGGGAATGTTACTCACCCAGCTCTTTGGGGCTCTATCTCGTCGGGATCCCTGTCAGCTTGCGATATGTGGGAGCTGACTTTTTCCCATAGGAATGCATTGACCAGCGTTGATTGGCCGAATGCCATACAGAGTACAGCATTCGGCCAATCAACGCTGGTTCTGCCGGAGGCTCGTCTGTGAGGAGGCGGAGTCTAAGATCTGTCCACAGCAGTCTCCATTGTGGTCCGATCTTAGACTCCGCCTCCTCTGGCAGAACCAGTGTTGATTGGCCGAATGCTGTACTCTGTATGGCATTCGGCCAATCAACGCTGGTCAATGCATTCCTATGGGAAAAAATAATCTCCCACATATCGTAAGCTGACAGGGATCCCGACGAGATAGTGGCGTAATACAGGTACTTGGGCATGATGTAGCAGAACTGAGTGTGCGCTGAGCTCTGCTACACCAGAGATGTAGCAGAGCTGAGAGTGTGCTGAACTCTGCTACACCCGAGATGTGTTTTACAGGAGGAGTAGATGGAGGGATGGTTGGGTGTAATGCAAAGCTGTGTTTGTGACAGGAGGAGTAGCTGGAGGGATGGTTGGCAGTAGTGCAGGGCTGTGTGTGTGAGACAGGAGGAGTAGATGGAGGGATGGTTGGGTGTAGTGCAGAGCTGTGTGTGTGTGTGACAGGAGGAGTAGATGGAGGGATGGTTGGGTGTAGTGCAGAGCTGTATGTGTGACGAGGAGTAGATGGAGGGATGGTTGGATGTAGTGCAAAACTGTGTGTGACAGGAGGAGTAGATAGAGGGATGGTTGGGTGTAGTGCAGAGCTGTGTATGTGACAGGAGGAGTAGATGCAGGGATGGATGGGTGTAGTGCAGACCTGTGTGTGTGACAGGAGGAGTATATGGAGGGATGGTTGGGTGTAGTGCAGAGCTGTGTGTGTGACAGGAGGAGTAGATGGAGGGATTGTTGGGTGTAGTGCAAAGCTGTGTGTGACAGGAGGAGTAGATGGAGGGATGGTTGGGTGTAGTGCAAAGCTGTGTGTGACAGGAGGAGTAGATGGAGGGATGGTTGGGTGTAGTGCAAAGCTGTGTGTGACAGGAGGAGTAGATGGAGGGATGGTTGGGTGTAGTGCAGAGCTGTGTGTGTGACAGGAGGAGTAGATGGAGGGATTGTTGGGTGTAGAAGAGCTCAGCTCACAGCCAGCTCTGCTACTGTAAGGATTGGAGTCAGGGTCAGGCAGTGCAAAGTGACACAGCTGGGAAAGCAACACTGTGCAACTAATGACAAAAGGGGTCGTAGGCCCTGCGGCTATGACTATGCTGTAGTATCTGAGATGAGGCAGACCAATGCACTTCCTAATTGAAGTGCGCCTACCACGACTCCTTACGCTTCTATCCCGGCGGCTAGGATAAGGGAAGAGGAGGCACTGAAAGTCCTAGGGACTGGAGTCACAAGGTCACACCTAAACAGAAAGCACAGTGTAACTGCAATGCAAAACAAAAGACTAAACAGCATGGAACCAGGGAGGACCACAAGTCCCAGCAAGACACAGAAGAGAAGGCGAGGTCAGACGAGCAAGAGGTCGAGCCAGGAGATATAATAAAGGTACCGAATCAAAAGACAAGGGATAGTCAAAAATACAAGCCGGATAAATAAACCAAGAAAACAGACAGAAGACGAACAGACAGGAACCTGACTGAGCAGAGGATCAGGAAACCCAAAGTGAATGGCTGGCAAGGATCCATGCTTGGGTGGGGTTTAAATAGCAGCAGAGAAACACACCTGATGGCTAATGGCATGGAGACAGAGCAAGGAAAAGATTAACCCTTAATGACCTAAGCACACCCAATAGAACTCCTAACACGTCTCCCAGGGAGACGCCGCGCAGCAAGGAGACCGCGGCGACTCCGTATCCTGACAGCTACATCTGAGATCGGACCACAATGAAGACTGCTGTGGACCGATCTTAGACTCCGCCTCCTCACAGATGAGCCTCTGACAGAACCATCGTTGATTGGCCGAATGCTGTACTCTGTTTGGCATTCGGCCAATCAACGCTGGTCAATGCATTCCTATGGGAAAAAGTCAGCTCCTGCATATCGCAAGCTGACAGGGATCCCGACGAGATAGTGGCGTAATACAGGTACTTGGGCTTGTTAGATGCCCCCAGACATGCTTCCCCTGCTGTCCCAGTTGCATTCCAGGGTGTTGGCATCATTTCCTGGGGTGTCATAGTGGACTTGGTGACTCTAATGAGTCGAAGTGTGGCTTCCCCTGAAACGAAGACTTATAATGGAGTTCGATATTCATTGGAATAGTCAAATATTGAGGGGCTATTTCGAAAAAAAATATTGAATCTCGAATATTTCACTCATCTCTAATAATAACTATCTTACTACATATTATGTAGTAGGCATTACATGGGACTGTAGGTAACATCTCTGATACCATAATAATGCTCTCTGAGTACAAATAATGTGGTGGATGTCACCTGTAGTCCTATGTAACACCACACGTAAAACTCAATAAAAACTCTGAGTACATTTAATGTAGTAGGTGTTACATAGGATTGCAGGTAACATCTCTGATACCATAATAATGCTCTGAGTACAAATAATGTGGTGGATGTCACCTGCAGTCATATGTAACACCACAGATAACACACAAGTATACTTCTCTTTTACTCAAAAAGTTCTCCTAGTGTGTGTTATCTGAGTTGTAGGACATCAACTACAGATTGCATCAACCTCATTTTCTGACCTATGACCTATACAGCAGATAGAGAAAACACTCACCTTCACATTCACAGGCTGATTCCTGGGCTGTGAAGTGAGTATAAGAGGAATACATATAAGAGGAATAAGTGGAGGGAATGCTTTGAAGCCATAGCTTCGGCCCAAGAAAAGCTATGTCTCTGTGGGAGATCCCTGTGTGATGCACTCCTGCCACTAGTCCTGCTCTGTATTACTGCTGTATTTGTGGGATTACTGCAACACATATATACACACACCTTATAGGGAACATTGTTGCAATGAAAAGTACATATTAATAGTAACAGTACTTATGCTGTTTGTCACAATGAATAATATAATATCTGCATTAAAGAGATGAAGGAGATCATTCATGGGGCTGTATTCTAGTTTTAGGAGAACTACAATTTCCAGGCCCAGTTTCCCTTGCTTACTGCTGTTTGCATACCCTCTAGCTGATCTCCGTGTCATGGACAAGATACACAGTCGTCCAGGTCTCAGCTATGTGAGGTGGCTATGGGGTTTTGCAGTCTCTAGTGAGGATGTCTCTTGTGGCTAATATTATGTGTAAGCCCTCCGTTTTTGTGTCTGTTGTGAAGTTTTCGTCTGTTTGGGAGGAGAGTGCTAGCCATGGGGGTTCATGTTTAATAGTTCAATTAGACTTATTAAAAGGGGATAATCTGTGTGTAGCCACCTTCTGCCATTGATGGTGTTTCATTGAAATACTCTTTAACAATAGATATTATCATGGAGAAAATGACAAAATTCATGCCAAGAAAAAGAAAAAATGTCTGTGAACACTGTTTAAGGCTAAAGCCCTACATCACAGAAACGCAGCTTTTTTTCTTGCAGATTTTGCTGACAATTTTGTAGTCAAAGTCAGGAAAGGATTTAACAAAAGGGAATTGTCTAAGTGCTTCCTTTAATATTTTTCATTCCTTTTCAAAATCTACAACAAAAAATGCTGCTTTTCCGTAATGTGGGACCTTAGCCTAAAACTGATTCTATTATTTAATAGTAAATATAAAGAGATTTTCTGGAATGTTAATTTTGGTGACCGTTTCGTAGGAAAGGTCATGCCCCCATGGCATAGCACCTCCTTTCCTGGCCTCTGTACAATATAACACGCCATTTACACACAATATAATGGCCCAAAGTTGCCTCCACACAGTATAATATCTCATAGCGGCCCTGCACACAGTATAATGTCCCATAGCGGCCCTGTACACAGTATTATGTCCAATAGTGGCCCCTTCACACAGTATAACGTCCCATAGCGGCCTCTTGACACAGTATATTGTCCCATAGCGCCCCCTCCTCACAGTATTATGTCCAATAACAGCTCCTGCACACAGTATAATGTTTCATAGCAGCCTCTGAACACAGTATAATGTCATATAGTGGAACCTCCACACAGGGCTACTTGAATGCATTGTGAGCCCTGTACAAACTTTTTGAAAGTGGGCCCCCCAATGCTCACTCCATAACTTAATTTCATCGTCCTCTCTCAGCCATCAATGTTAAATTAAAAAAATAAAACTCACTGAACCTGCAGGCTCCTACTGTAATGTCTGTGGTTCGATGCTCATTGTGCTTCCCTGCTGCAGCCATTATCGGCTGAAGGCCAAAGGACACAGATAGAGGTGAAATCACTGCCTGCTGCCTTGAACAGTGGGTCATCACCCACGCTGTGGGACTGTCCTGCTCATTCCGAGGTAGCTGAAGTGAACCCTGTAACCATAGGGCCCAGTGTGGCTACACTGTTGAACCTATGCTTAAAGCAGCCCTGCCTCCACACAGCATAAGATTCCATTGAAGCCCCTCCACAAAGTATTATGTCCCATAGTGGCCCCTCTACACAGTAGTGTGTCCCATAGTTGCCCCAATGGTGTTCGTTGCAAATAGTGAAAAAATGTCAGGTTCAGCAGTGGCCCACCAAGGTCATGGGCCCTATGGCAGCTACTACAGCTGCTACAGCAGTAATTATGTCACTATGTGTAACATTTGTAGCCTGAGATAGCTTCTTTATATTGCATTACAAGCAATATTCTGCTCCTAGGTCAATGCTAACTCCTACATCTCCAGACATTTGCTTGGTCCAGTCTATTGCCTTACTTCCTAGACTGCAAGAGAAAATCTCACACAAGCTCAATGTAAGGATTGGAGTCAGGGTCAGGCAGTGCAAAGTGACACAGCTGGGAAAGCAACACTGTGCAACTAATGACAAAAGGGGTCGTAGGCCCTGCAGCTATAACTATGCTGTAATATCTGAGATGAGGCAGACCAATGCACTTCCTAATTGAAGTGCTCCTACCATGACTCCTTACGCTTCTATCCCGGTGGCTAAGATAAGGGAAGAGGAGGCCCTGAAAGTCCTAGGGACTGGAGTCACGGGGGTCACACCTAAACAGAAAGCACAGTGTAACTGCAATGCAAAACAAAAGACTAAACAGCATGGAACCAGGGAGGACCACAAGTCCCAGCAAGACACAGAAGAGAAGGCGAGGTCAGAAGAGCAAGAGGTCAAGCCAGGAGATATAATAAAGGTACCAAATCAAAAGACAAGGGATAGCCAAAAATACAAGCCGGGTATATAACCAAGGAACAGACCGAATACAAACAGACAGGGAAACAGACTGAGCAGGGGGACCAGGAAACCCAAAGTGAATGGCTGGCAAGGATCCATGCCTGGGTGGGGTTTAAATAGCAGCAGAGAACACACCTGATGGCTAATGACATGGAGACTGAGAGCAAGGAAAAGATTAAACCTTAATGACCTAAGCACACCCAATAGAACTCCTAACACGTCTCCCAGGGAGACGCCGCGCAGCAAGGAGACCGCGGCGACTCCGTATCCTGACACTCAAATAAAATTTCACATTATAAAGCTATAAATTGGAAGTAGATCCTGTAAAATCATCACATGTGCAGCAGAGGACACAGAACCAAGACCAGAATATGTTATTGCACAGGTGTCTCATGCTAAGAAATTCGGATAATCTAGCAAAGTTCCCTGTGTATTAAGCTGAAGAGTTTTAGCAAATGACTGCAAACATAAATCAAAGTATACAAATAGATACAATTCAGTACTGACTAGACGCTTACCAATCAAGATATTGGCACCAACTCACACTCTTTTTACATGTATTTATACAAAACACAATATAGTTTGATGACAGCTTAGAACAAAACGATGTAAATGCCTATCTGTCACGGGATGGTTAGAGTCTATACTATAGGCAATGTGTAATATATATTTCATGTGGAATGTCTTCTCTAACCTGTTATATACATCAATGTGTAGTTGGCTGATTAGGGTCTAGTGTGTTAGCACATTGTATGCAAATACCTCTAACTAGTGAGGACCAGTGAGGACAATGGGTGGAGATAATCTGATCAGTGTCTCCAAGAAGATGTTGGATGGTGCATTGTCCATAGTAGACAGGGAGTCTGCTCTCCTTGGTATAGGTGAGGGGGGAAGGATCTGTGACTCAGCCCTTCCCACCCACAGATATAGGTGTAACAGTTTTAGTATATAGTTGTAGCTAGAGTTAGTATGTGTTAGCCGGCCTGTGCACAGCTCTGCAGAGAGCCAGGATGTAGTTACAGGACCAAGGAGCCAAAGCTATCATTGGATTGTGACTTCTGTGGACTTATTGTTATTACGGTTGATGTGACCGCCGCCGGCTACTAACTTTGTGGATTACAATAAATTGCTGTTGTCTCCCGACCTCTTGCGTCCGTGTTGATTCAAAAGACCTTCCGGAGGAAGACGTATACCTTTGCTCCGTGACAACTGGTGGCAGCAGTGGGATCAACAGCGGACAGCGAGATGGACTACAGCAGCTCAGCGATTAATGGAGCCACAACCTCAGAATACAGGAACTGGACTATGGCAAGTCTACAAGTAAGGGCCCGGGAACTAAACCTGAGTTACCAGGGAAGAACGAAAGATCAACTGATCGAGGCACTGGAGGAGATGACCCTGCAAAGCGACCATGAGGAGGGCTGCCCCCAGGAGACTGGAGAGATACGGGAGTGGCAGGTACAGACCCAAAAGAGCAGATGGGTTGTTTTGTATGAGGAGGAATTGGCAGTGCTGGGGCTAGGAGCAACTGCAGAGCAAAGGAGTAGAGCATTACAGAGGGCTCAGGAAACGGAGAAGGAGGAACAGAGAATGGCGCATGAAAAGGAAAGAATGGCGCATGAAAGGCGAATGGCTGAGATAACTACGAGGAATTATAATCAAACGCCGACCCCCAGCCCAACAGTGAGAGAACCACCATATGTCTCCCATAAACACTTCAAGACCTTTGATGAAGCGGCTGGGGATGTTGATGGATATTTTCAGGACTTCGAACACCAGTGCCACCTGATGGAAGTCCCAGAGAAGGATTGGGTCCGGTATCTGGTGGGGCACCTACGAGATGGGGCTGCGGAAGCTCTCAGAGCCATGGACCCTAGTGATCAGCGGGACTATGAGGCCATTAAAAGAGCGGTGCAGAAGTATTATGCAGTCACTCCAGAGACCTACCGAGTTCAGTTCCGCTCTTTGTCTTACAATGGGGGAAGCTCCTTCCACATGTTCGCCCACAAGTTGAAGCAAGCATGCAAGCGCTGGCTAGAAGGAGAGGAGGCTGTCACAGTCGATAAGATCCTCCAAGTCATACTTAAGGAACAGTTCTTTTCCCAGTGCCCCGCTGAGATCCGTGAGTGGGTGCTGGAACGGAACCCAGCCACAGTTGAGCAAGCTGCTTCTCTTGCAGATGAGGGCCTGACCATCAAGCCGCAGTGGAAGAGGTTGTTTGCAGAGGAGCGGAAAACTACCACAGTCCGCCAGACACCCTTCAGCCAGCCACCCACCTTTCGTGTCCGGCCTCAGGATTACAATTCCCCCTCTACCCCTGCCCCAGCCCATCGGCCTCCAGCTATGAACAACCCTGTCCCTAGACAACGACCCACTGGAAGAATGCTAGAGCGCAGATGTTTTGGGTGCGGGCGGCCTGGACATTTGCAAGCTAGTTGCCCTGCTAACATGGGGGCACGGGCCACCGTGGCATCCCGGCCTATTCACTACCTGGGAACCACCCCTAGGACAGAAAGTTTGGCCCCATTTCCAGATGACTCCATGAATGACCCATCTGTTCCACCTCCAGGGGTCTATGGGATTCAGCCTTCCGCCACACATCCCGCAAACCTTCAGAGGAAGCACTTGCAGGAGGTCCTACTGGATGGCCGAACAGTTGTTGGATTCCGGGACTCGGGAGCTTTCCTAACGGTAGCGGACCCCCGAGTTGTGCGACCCGAGGCCCTAGAGGAGGGCCCTGGCATTTCTATCAAGTTGGCAGGGGGTACTCAAAGACGTATTCCTAAAGCTACCGTGGAACTCGACTATGGTTATGGACCAAAACGATGCACAATTGGTGTGATGAGCGGGCTGCCGGCCGATGTTCTGTTAGGCAACGATGTTGGAAATCTACAGTGCCACTTTGTGGGAGCAGTGACCCGAAGCCAAGCTCAGAGAGACGCCAACATGGATCGACCGGATTTTCTGCCAGATGCCAGCCCTTCAACCCTACAACTTTACCATTCAGTACCGCCGAGGGAACCAACACCAGAACGCAGATGGGTTATCCCGGCAGGAGGACATATGAGCTATAGAGACTGATGTGCATTCCCCAATTTACCTGTGTAGGCCAATTGTGTCATGCACATGTTTTGACAGGGGGAGGGGTTGTCACGGGATGGTTAGAGTCTATACTATAGGCAATGTGTAATATATATTTCATGTGGAATGTCTTCTCTAACCTGTTATATACATCAATGTGTAGTTGGCTGATTAGGGTCTAGTGTGTTAGCACATTGTATGCAAATACCTCTAACTAGTGAGGACCAGTGAGGACAATGGGTGGAGATAATCTGATCAGTGTCTCCAAGAAGATGTTGGATGGTGCATTGTCCATAGTAGACAGGGAGTCTGCTCTCCTTGGTATAGGTGAGGGGGGAAGGATCTGTGACTCAGCCCTTCCCACCCACAGATATAGGTGTAACAGTTTTAGTATATAGTTGTAGCTAGAGTTAGTATGTGTTAGCCGGCCTGTGCACAGCTCTGCAGAGAGCCAGGATGTAGTTACAGGACCAAGGAGCCAAAGCTATCATTGGATTGTGACTTCTGTGGACTTATTGTTATTACGGTTGATGTGACCGCCGCCGGCTACTAACTTTGTGGATTACAATAAATTGCTGTTGTCTCCCGACCTCTTGCGTCCGTGTTGATTCAAAAGACCTTCCGGAGGAAGACGTATACCTTTGCTCCGTGACACTATCATTATCCAGTTTTGCACACAATAGACATTATACTAAAATACTTTCTCTAAAATACATTAATTTTGAACTAAATATTACAGCAAATTGTTGCCTTGTTACATTTTTAGACACAGAAAAGGAAACGTTGTTATTTGAAGTATGAAACATGTGTTTCTTGTTTGTTTATGATGAAAGATCTTTATAGTTCACTTGTTTTTCTTGTTACTTATTTGTTACCAGTAATTGTAACCGCCTGCAAGGGAATTCTTTTTGCAGACATACTGCGTTACATAATTTTCTTTTTGTAAGCTCACCTTAAATTAACTCGAAAACTTTTCAAACAAAATTTTTTTTTAAGGTCGGGGCCCCGAGCGGCATTTTACAGTCACTGTAAACTGAATCCATAGCGAATCAAAGTTTTGGAATTAAAATACTGATTGTTTTTTCACACTTTGAAGTGCTGCCAGCACATAGTATTATACTTGTGGCCTTGCTCACATTTCTTTTTTACACCAATTCTCCATCTAGCAAGAAGCAGGCAAAAGGGAAGCTTCCTTGTAAGATGTGTTGTGAACTACAAGTTCAAGCAAACACACAGGTACTATACTTTGCAGCTTTGTTCTGAAGTACAAGCACAAATACCGTCATCACAGAGCTATGTAGCTCCTGCTGCTGGCTGTCTCTTCTAAGTGACTCTGCAGGTCCTGGGCATGTTACTGTCTGGGGTGGTCCAATTCCTTGTGTTTTGTGAGCATGCTCAGAATAAAAAAGCAGACAAATAATGGACGATAATTGAAGACTATTTGTTACCATCTGTTATGAATCAATTGTCACGACCTGAATTCTGGTAATAAAATTGTGTGTTTTTCTGGTGGGGATTTGATCTGGGGTTCTGTGGTTTTCAAGTGGTTTCCTTGCCATTAGTCCATTCTGTTTGTGCATTTAGTATAGGCTCCGCAGGCAGGGCCTAGCTAGCTGCTGTAGCGTCAGGGAAAGTTTCCTTTCTCTGTTCCCTTAGTGGTGCAGTCTGCAGTCCGGATTTTGGGTCTAGACATAGACACGAATGTGATATCAATTAGCCATAGACAATAATGTAAAAAAGTCCAGACACTTATAATTCATCATAAAACCTTTATTTTGAACAGAACCAAAAATCCTGCATGCTGTGTTATTATGTCCGCTAAAATAACACATGACAGATTTGGTTTACATGGACATAAATGGACAACAAATGAAATACCATTGAAATCAATGGGATTTTTAATGGATTTGTGACTGATCTGATAGTGTCCAGTGCTAACATTTTGTAACGGATGCTAGCAATGGACACTACTAACCGTAGTGTGACCTTTCCCCCCTCACCCCGTTACAAGAACAGTAAAGCAAGGCACTGTTTAGCAGTTCCTTAGGTCCCAACCCTGGGTAACCCTTCAAGTTTACTTAATCTGCTGTAGGGTAAATCTAATAATATGTATATCTTTACTACGATAACAGTTAATAATTAAACTTATAGGGCCACCATTTCATAACACCCATACTTATAATGGACAAAAGGAGTTGTATACTTTCAACACAACCCATTGGTGTTGGCACATGTCTACTGTATTTTCTGTCATATACTCTCATTCATGTTATTAACATTTTGCTGCCTTTTTTTTCTTTTACCTAAGGCTGCATTCACACGGAGTAAACGCTGGCGTTTTTTGTGTGTTTTTTGCACATAGCGCCGCGTTTACGCCGCGTAGCGCCGCGTTAACGCCGCGTATACGCCGCGTTAACGCCGGGCAACGCCACCGCTAAATAGCGCGGCGTTACCGCGGCGTATACGCGGCGTTAACGCGACGCTACGCGGCGTAAACGCGGCGCTATGTGCAAAAAACACACAAAAACCGCCAGCGTTTACTCCGTGTGAATGCAGCCTAATCTTTTCACCTTTGTAGTCAATGTATATCTATTGAGCTATACTGAGTTAGGAATCATAGAAAAATGACCTACAGTTCAAGCCAGCCGCACCACTGTGAAGATAAGGGGTAATATTACAGCTGAGTATGTTCAATATTTGACAGCTAAAATGCTTAAGCTAACATTGCTGCATATGGGTAATTATGTGAAAAATAATATTTATATGTTATTGTATAATGTAATTTTCAAGATGACAGTAGGGTGGAATAGCGACAGACTAGTAATAAAACAAACTCACCATCTACCAAGCCCAACTATCTGCATCATTTAATAGGCACTGCTACATTGATTCCAACACAGTTTTAATTTTCTCTCTAGCCCCCCATTCCCAAGTAATCACGGCCATTATTTTGGGTTCTCATATGTTACTTTGATTGTGAGCTGTCAAGTGCGTAATGTCAGGCAGGAGCAGGTAAGAGGTGTGATTCTGAGCTGTGACTTCGGCTGCCTCTGAGTATAGCTCTCCCGCCTGCTCCTGCCTGACGCTGCCCACCTGATAGTACAGGGCCTATGTAGAATATCACACACCAAAACTAACAGCATTGATTGTTTTGGAGTGGTGTAGGCTAGAAAAAAAATTATAAATGTACTAGAATCAGTGAAGCAGCCCCTAATAACAGATGCTAACAATTGGAGTTGGTAGAGGTGGTGATAAGGTCTCCTTAAAAGCACTACATTCCACTACATTCGTAAATTCCACCTTTAGTTCTTGTTGGAGGGGTTTATGACAGGTTTGTTAGTATAATGTACAATTGAAAAAACTTGAATTAAAAATACCATGATGTGAAAAACTGTTCAGCAGTTTTAATAAAGCAAAATAAGTTTTCAATAGTACTTTGAAAACTGAAGTATCAATTATTAAAAGCATTAAGAGTTCGATTAGTTGTTTGAAACATTTGTATTTTGTGCAGATATATAATAGAAACTACTCGAAACAGTGAAATGCTACAAAAGAAGGCAGAATACGGTTTCTTATTCTGCAATCGACAGCATTGATACCCACTGCCTTTTTTTTTAATGTTTCCCTTTTTAGTTTACATCAAATGCCATGTTCTCTGGTTTCTGACTTGCCAATGCCATGCAAAATTGTAATCCCATCTTTACAATGTTTTGACATGCCATATGCCCCGAGGTCACTTGTCATCATGAATGAGGCAGCCTACATCACTGGCTATAATTACAGTTTTGTTTTTCTTCATAAACTAGCAAGGTATATCAGAAAGCATAACCATCTCAGATAAGCTAAGTAAAATTGATGAAATACAGAATGTACTGTAAGTAATGATACAAAATAGCACAGTTTGCTTTGGAAAATGCCCAATGTTACTGTATAGGGTGATTCAATAGTTAAAATGACTGTAGTAATTTTACCGTATATACTTGAGTATAAGCCGACCCGAATATAAGCCGAGGCCCCTAATTTTACCACAAAAAACTGTTAAAACTTATTGACTCGAGTATAAGCCGAGAGGGTGAAATGCAGCAGCTACTGGAAAATTTCAAAAATTAAAATGGTCAGAGTTTTTGGGTGCAGTAGTTGCTGGGAAAGGGGAGGGGGTGTTTTGGTTGTCTGTCTGCCCCTTCCCTGAGCATGAGGACTGTTTTTTTTCCCCCCACTTGGAATTCAGCTTGGCTGAATATAGGATATCTGCAGTGCTCCTATTAACCCCTTCCCGACGGAACAGGAGCACTGCAGATACCCTATATTCAGTAGACCGCCAGGCGCTTTCAGACACAGGGATATCTAATGTGTATGTGATTCACAGTAATTTTCTACTTTTATATGTATTCTAGGGGAAGGAGTGATTTAGAACTTTTATTTATTTTATTTTTTATTATATTTTTTTAAAGCTTCTTTTATTTCACTATTTTATGGGAGATTCTACACATTACTATTGCGGCTTGTCATAGAGTCCCCCCCCCCCCCCCCCGAAAATAATAATAATAATTTTTTATTTTTTTTTGCTCGACTCGAGTATAAGCCGAGGGGGGCTTTGTCAGCACAAAAACTGTGCTGAAAAACGAGGCCTATACTCGAGTATATACGGTAATCTGATTCATGGTCACAAATGTAGAATGTTGACATTTAAATAATGTATATTATTATAAAATATAATATTTACGTTGCATTAGAAATAATTTTACTATTATTTACTATCTTATTATTTTACTCATTCTTCTTTGTATACATGATGAAGTTCTGTTAAAGGCACTTTCTTTAATTTTGTCATTTGATGATCCTTGAAGGTATTCTATCATTGCAGAAAGGCATTTTTAAATAAGCATATATTCCAATTGCCTTTAGTAAGGCTATTCTAGGCAGACCTTTATTCCTTTACTAGCTGCTACCCGTGACTTCGTCTGCGGTGATTGTAGAAGTGTGTAAATAGAGTGGCGGGTGAAATGTTAGTAGTGTGTCAAAGGTATGGGATATGACTTTTTGTAAATTGAGAGAATACGTGAGCCTTTTTTGTTTAACATAGTTTTTATTTGAGCTGCTCTACGTTGTTTTGCAAAAGTGTACATACAGTGTTTGGGAGCGAGGTCTTTCAAGGTAATATACTTCGATATACGACATTGTATGATTTGTTATTTTCTGCCAGTACATGTAAGTTTTGGGCACAGGATACTCTTGAGCAAGCCACATAAAGTTGTCCATGTGAGAAGCATGGTGTGGCTAAATGTATCCCTGCTACTTTCAGTGTTTGTCCTTGTGATTTATTAATAGTCATTGCAAAAGCCAACTTAAGGGGAAATTGTAGTCGTTTGAATTGAAATGGGAAATTATTTGGTATAATTGGAATGCATGGGATTAAGACACTGCCCTAGCTCAGTGTAGGCGGCGAAGATGAGCAGAAGGATGCCTACGCGCAGCGAGGGACAGGTCGGAGCCGCGGGACAGGTAAGAGAAGGCGGCGGATGAGCTAATGTGGGCACGAACTGGAGACATGACGGGGGTAGCGCACTGTATGAGCGATTGTGGAAGGGAAGGGCTATGGCGGGCGTACAGCTAACGGCCACCTGGTATGCGCCGTAGTACAACGGGGTATGCCGGCAGGGAGCAAAGGCAGTGTAAGGGAAGTGAGTGGTGGTATGCAAAGAAGCGGCGGCTATGGCTGGCAGTTGGCATACGAACATGAGTGACTGTGAGGTGTGTTTGGGGAGGAGAAGTGGAGCGATAGGGCATTGCGGGAGAGGGGTAAGGTTATTATGGAGCCTAAGGTGTTGGTACAGCGGAGTATAGAGGCCAGAGGTCCTGGTAGTGGAAGAATGGTATGTGAACTTACCAGTGTTGGGCTGGTGGATGTTTCCTGCAGAGGAAACAGCAGGGAGGCGATAGCGGCGTCGGGTACTGTTGCGGCCTGGAGCCAGGTGCAAAATGGTGGCATGCTGGAAGGACGTTCTTTATGTGTGCAAAGTGCGCATGCTCCTGTCAAGATATTGTAGTAGTGTGGTGGGCGGTGCTGCGGATCCTCCCAGCGGTGGCGGTTGGCAAAGATGACTGATCCGGAGAGTGACAGAGGTAGCCTCCTGCAGTATGGTGAAGGTGAGGGTGAAAGTGGGAAAGTATAGGTGAATGTGAGTGTGTGGGGTTAGTGGCTAGGCTGTAGAGGGTAATGTGAAGTTTAGGGGCTTGCTATGGTCCAAAGTGTGTGAGATTGCGGAGATGGTGATGCCAGTTTGTTTTTTGTGGGGGTCCTGTGGAAAACATATGTGGGTTATTGTGTTGAAAAGTAGTCTATTGCGCAATCAGGTGTATTAACTATGTTTGTGGAAAATTTGAGCCAAATCGGTAGAGCGGGTTTTGTGTAATTGACCGCCAAACATCCGTACACCCAAACCCACAAACCCACAAACATTTCACATTTATAATATTAATAGGATTTCTTTGCAGCCATTTGTTAACAAATTTGTAATTCTTGATATGCAAATTGAGCTCCGGAAGCAGAGGGGGTGTGACCCCTGCGCTTCGAAGTGCTGCATCATCACACCAGAAGAATGCCTCCAGATCATTTCTTCTACACCCCTTCCTTTGAAAAAGATCCCTCCTACTAATCCTCTTCTCTGCATAAAGAGCAGCAAGTGACGTTGTTGAGACCAGAATCTCGCACATACACTGTATGCTCATTCAAGAAGAAAAGCAGAGATGGCTGCCGACCATCTTCTTGAATGAGCATCCAGATACAGAGCATGTGCAAGGTTGTGATCTCGGCAACATCACTTGCTGCTCTTTATGTAGTGAAGAGGATCAGTAGGAGGGATTTTTTTCAAAGTAGGGGGCGTTGAAGAAACAAGCCAGAGGCGTTCTTCTGGTGTGACAATGAAGTGCTCAGAGCACAGAGGTAATGCCCCTTTTGCTTCATCAGTTCGATTTGTGTATCAAGAATTATGAATTTATTCAAAAATGGCTGCAAAGAAATAAAGAAAGAAGGCCTGCCTAGAATATCTTTTCTAAAGGCTATTGGAATATATGCTTATTTAAAAATGCATTTCTGCAATGATAGAATCCCTTTTAAAGGGTCTGTTTAGTAATAGGGATTTTATGGCCTATCCTAAGGATAGGCCATAAATATCTGATCAATGTGGGGGCTGCCCAGGGACTGCCATAACACAACAAAGGCTCAATAGCAGTTGACTCTGTGACCTGTCTAGTGGCTGGCCATTGATACTGCAACTCAGCTCCCGTTGAAGTCAATGCTGCAGTTTCTCAATCAGCTGATCAATGGGTTCAGGGTTTTTAGTCATTTGAGTATGTGAATGTACACTTTGTTATGTGCATGTAGTCAGGATGTGTGTCCGATCATATGTACCATACTTAGTGTACATATTTGTATAAGTAGTAAATATGTGAATACAGTATGCATATACATACTACATACATGTTATGATTGTTGTCATATGTTAGTCTGGCCACTCTGTTGCTAGTTAATAAGTAAAATAGTCCTCTAAATGTGTTATTTATGTTGATATATGTCTTCATTCAATGCATGTGATCCTATATAATAACTTGCCATAAAAAGTATCATCATAAAATATTCATTTTGTATCTACTTCTTTTTTAGCACTTCCATATTTTAGTAGAAAAGTCCATTTGTTTGCTCTCTATAAATCAGTGTGAGACATCAGTGCCCCTTGTTCTATCGGTTAATTTTCTGTGGTCTGATCTTATTAATACCATTGCCTCGGTCAACACCTACATATTGTAATGTCAGTGCTTGCTTACTCTTTTACTTTCTCTAGCATCACCTCTGGAGTTTTAACATTGTCAATATATAGTGACTTTCTGGGATTAGACTTCTTATTTGATCCAGAAATGAGATCAGCCACATTACAGCGCTCAATGAGTTCCACAATGTGTACATTTCCCACTGATTATCCGGACTAGGAAATGACTGGGAAATACATTGTGTTCCCTACAAGAGGCTGCACAAATTAAGTCATACAATCTTTACTAATGTGCTGAGGATTTGCCAAGGTCAGAAGGGTGCAAGGTAAAAAATAGAAGTAATCCATTCTACCTGGGCTCGTGAAGTAGTTTGGCACACGGCAGACTTCCATTTTATTGCCTGCCTTCTAATGTGAAGGAACAAGCGTCAGCATTTTTGCAGAAGGATCTGTAAATATTAAAACACAACACAGAAAAGAAACTGCAAAATAATCGAGACGATAAGGTGCCATTTGCCTTATTATTCTCTAACAGGAAATAAATACACAATAGGAGATTGAGGTCAGGAAAATGAGCCGGCTTTCATATTCAAATGATCTACTTCCTCATAATGTGAAATTCATCATATACCGGTGTCAAATGTTATGAAATAAACCCAATTTCAATATGAAAGCCTGCTACCTTCATTCCCAGACCCTATTGTTGTTTGAAGCTTTATGTTCCACTTTCAGTGACAGACAAATAATTTCATTTAATAATGTTTTACCTTTTTCTACTGTTTTACTGAAGACGAGATATTGGTAAATACATTTTTTTATTAATAAGCCAAGCATCTCTAAAAAGCCGACAGACCCCGAAACAAATACCTTTGCATGATTTACTATTTATGAGACAGCTTGGTGAACTTTTTAACTTTATTTAAATAGTTTTGAAGATGAAGTTTCCGTTCAGACATAGATATTTGCTTAGCTTGAGCAGCTGTCCTATATGTAGGACTTTAGAGTGTAAATACTTACAATATGGCCATTACTATACCAGGGATTTCAGACATTTTCCTTAAGGTTGCAGGGAGATAACAACCAGAACCTTACTTCTTCCTTCTTGTAAACAGCCCCATCCCATACCTCCTAAAGAAGTCACCAGACACATTATTTTTGGTTAGACAACAGCTGTAATGATATAAGATAAGATTAGATAAAATAATCCTTTAATAGTCCCACAATGGGGAAATTTCAGTGATACAGTTTCATGGATGGTACAGTAGTATATAACAAGAGAGAAACACATACAAGCTCATGGCAGATAGAGAAATACTAGACATAGCAACTAAAGAGGAGGGGGGGGGGTGCAGCATGTAGACATAACAGGAAGAAACAGCTTTTGCAGTGGTGGGGGACATATGCAGCTATCACGATAACATGTGGTAGTTCCTTTGGTAGGTAGTGAGATCTCATGCTCACAGCTGATAGTTCGATATCTTGCATCAGCACTATTGATCGTTAGCCACAAAAATGTCCCAAAAAGTACCCCATCCTTCATCGCATGTCCTTCTTACCACTGTCACGTGTTATATCCACCCGAAGAAGTCTGAAGTCATCCTGGTAGACAGGGTGCTGCTCTCTTGCCATGCTTCCATGCCATGCTAACAAAAACAGACTTCACAATCCATTTAAATGGTTGCTAACGTTTCAGACAACCTAGTCTTATATAAAAGTACACGTCATTCTGTACCAAAACGTAATACATTTCATTTAAAAATGTTGCGTTTTCCTGCCTGTAAAAAAATTCTCTAAGGCTGAAGCCCACCGTAGCATCCCTGCAGATAAAAAGCACTGTGGGAAAAACTTCAGCAGCAATGCAACAGTTTTGGAAATTGCTGCATTTTCACTGTGCATATTTTTCTAGAATGTGTGGATGGGATTCTAGCGAATCCCTTCCATTTTGCAGGAACTGTAAAACATTGTGGTTTTTACTGCAGTATTTATGTCACATGGGCCCTGCCCTAAATTTCCTGCCACTAGGTGCTCCATCTTTCACAAAAAAGGGTGCTAAAATGCAACAAATGATGCAACACTCAGGAGGGCCAGGGCTGGTATCACAAGTAATATCCGAGGTGGTCGGCTTTCAAGGGGGGTCCCTGGGTCCCGAAAGTGCACAAAATCTCCTTTTTGATGTCCCCGATTACCCGCCCCCACGTGATATCTGACAATGACAACAGACAACCAGGCTTCGGGGGTAATCGTTGCTTTTCTTTTTACTAGCAGGACAAAGTAATACAAATGTACATATGGGGGACTTCTTCACATACAATACAGCGATCTTTGTAGGTAGTGTCCAATTAGCAGAGGATGGTGCAGAATGCTTTGGATAGTAGTTGCTTGGCAGTTAACTTGTATATACTTGTAAAGATGGCCTGTATCCAGGGGGTTAGTCCTCAACAAAACTGGGTACATGTATATAGAAGAGGAGATACAATTCGGCAGCGGGAGACCCTCAATTTCTGCCAGACTAGCTATGGGTTTCTTAAATATAGATTTGTCCCAAAGACTTACTTGGATAGAGATATACGTGTGAGGTCCCAGATGTACGGATAAAACAAGTCCATCAACTTGAGCGCTTGTAAGATTAGAGCTTCAGAGGAAAACACTCTCTGAGAAGGACCTTGAGGACAGAGGAGAAGGCATCTCTGCTTGGTGTACCCTGATAGTGAGAAGCCATTATCCGTGCTCCATGTGCTCTGTCTGCTAGCTGTCTCATGCCTTAGACTTGTAGCCCCACACAACTTCATCTTGTGTTGGTTCAGGGGCAGCAATTGGAGCAGCAACACTGGAGTCCGGAATTTCATCTTGTGCCGGTTCAGGGGCAACAACTGGAACCGGAACATGAGTCGGGATAGGAACCGGAACAAGGACAAACTGGTAACAGCCTGGGATAAGAAATTGAGATCTGAAGATCGATTCATCTACAGAAGGCTGTCTTGGAGGAATTGCCATCACAGGGACTGGTTGGTAGACAGTTGTAGCTGGTGGTGGTGCTGCTGACATCCTCAGTGAGTCCTCTCTGGTGCACAATTTGATACGGTTCCGATGCACTGTTTGTGGAGCCATGCCTGGTTTCTTTACTTCATAAACATCGGACTCTGGATAGGGAATTGCTGTAATGGTGTATGGCTCTGTTTCCCAAAGAGAATCAAGTTTTCCAGTTCTGCGGTACTTCTTTAACCATACTTTGTCACCAATGTGTAAAGGTGTAGCATTAGCTCTTTGGTTGTAGTTCTCTTCTTGTCATCTGTGAGCTTCCTTCATGCGACAGTCGACTATCTCTTGCGCTTCTTGCATTCGGCGCTGATGTTCTAGAACCCAATCAGTCTTTGGCAGAGGGTTGATCACATCTGGTATCTGAATTCCTAAAGCACGGTCTTTTGGAAGTTGACCTTGTCTTCCAAACATTAAGAAGTATGGTGAATAGCCTGTAGAACAGTGGGTAGTGTTATTGTAGATCTCCACTAATTCACCAAGTAGTTGAGGCCATTCTGCTTGTTTGGTGACAGATGCTGTTCTCAGCATGTTGATGAAGATCTGGTTAACCTTCTCACAAAGTCCATTCCCTTGGGGATGGTAGGCAGTTGTTCTCAGCTTTTTGCATTCATGGAACTGGCATAGTTCTTGGAAAAGCTGTGACTCGAATGCAGGTCCTCTGTCAGTTAGGACTGCTTCAGGACTCCCGTAGTGTCTCACATATTCACGGTAGATGTGTAGATGTGTAGATATGTGGTGGCTGTGGTACGTGTGAGGTCTTTAACTGGCACAACGACAACCTACTTGGAGTAGTGGTCCACCATGGTAAGGGTATATGAGTAGCCTGAACGAGTCGGGGCTAACTTCACATGTTCAAGAGCAACTAGTTCGTTTGGTCTCTGAGTATGGATGGGATGTAGTGGTGCTCTAGCATCCTTCTTACCAGTCTTTGTAAGGTTGCAGGCTGGGCATTCACTACACCAACTCTCAATGTCAGCACGCATTCCAATCCAATAGAAGCGTTGGCGTATGGTGGCTTCAGTTTTCTGCACTCCAAAGTGTCCAGATTGAACGTGGTAGGCATCAAGAATGATCTTGGCATCCCGCCTAGGAATGAGAATTTGGTGCAACCTCTCACCTGAAACAGGATCTAAGGTGTTGCGCAGAATCAAGCCTTTCTGGATGAAAAGTCTTTTGCGCTGCCTCCATAGGCGTTTGAGCTCAGTATCTGTATACTGTCTTCTGAGTCTGACAGGTATTCTTCCAGTGATTAGGTAATCATAGATTTCACCTATGATACGAGATTCTTTCTGGAGAGTTTGCCATCTAGATAGTTCTTGAAGTGAGTCAGATTTCTCTTGAGGACCTTCTTCAGGCTGTGTAGCAGCAATGACGTTCTGCGTAGCAAACTTCTGATAGAAGGGAGGCATCTCAACATCTTCCCACATGTCTTCTTCAGGAGGTTCTTCTCCTATAGGCAAACGGGATAACGCATCAGCGTTTACGTTGGTCTTACCACTGCGGTATTTGAGGTTGAAACAATAGTTCGCCAATCTGGAAGCCCATCTCTGTTCGAGGGCACCTAGCCGTGCTGTGTTTAGGTGAGCTAGAGGATTGTTGTCTGTGTAAACGGTAAATGGTGTAGCTGCAAGGTAGTCTTTGAATTTCTCTGTGACGGCCCACACAACAGCAAGCAGCTCTAACTTGAACGAGCTGTAATTGTGATCGTTCTTCTCAGCACCTCTCAAGCTTCGGCTGGCATAAGCGATGACTCTCTCTTTGTTGTCCTGGACTTGTGACAGTACAGCTCCTAGGCCTTGATAGCTGGCATCTGTATAGAGACGGAAAGGATGGCTGTAGTCAGGATAAGCCAGAATTGGAGGAGAAGTCAATAAGGCTTTCAAAGTCTGGAATGCAGTTTCTTGTCTTTCAGACCAATCAATTAGGAGTCTTCTGTTTGAGTTTTCTTTAGGACAACCACATAACAATTCTGTCAGCGGTTCCGCTACCTGTGCAAAGTGAGGTATAAAGCGGCGGTAGTAGCCCGCGAATCCTAGAAAACTTCTGACTTCTTTTACTGTCTTTGGAGTTTCCTAGTCTTTGACAGCAGAGATTTTGTCAGGATCAGGCTGGATACCTTCAGCACTGACTACATGGCCTAAGTAATTGACCTTTGGTTTTAGCAGGTGGCATTTTGAAGGTTTTATCTTCAGGCCGTGTTCAATAAGAACCTGGAACACTTCTGCTAGGTTGTTCAGATGGTCTTCATAAGTGCGAGAATACACAACAACATCATCAAGATACAGCAAAACACTCTGGAAGTTGAGGTGACCAAGACATCTCTCCATGAGTCGCTGGAATGTTGCTGGGGCGTTGCACAACCCAAAAGGCATGCTATTAAACTCATAAAGTCCCATCGGGGTGGTAAAAGCTGTCTTTTCTCTATCCTCAGGAGCCACGGGGACCTGCCAGTAGCCACTGGTTAGGTCGAGAGTTGAGAAGTATGCAGCTGAACCAAGAGCAGTGATGGATTCTTCAATCCGTGGAAGAGGATAGGCATCTTTATGTGTGATGTCGTTCAATCTTCTGTAGTCAACACAGAATCTGATGTTACCATCCTTCTTTCTTACCAAAACGATAGGTGCTGCCCAAGGGCTTTGACTTTCTTGGATGACTCTGGTGTCTTTCATCTCCTTTATCAGCTTCTTTACTTGCTGGTAGTTAGCAGGAGGGATTGGACGGTATCTTTCCTTGATAGGAGGATGATCACCGGTGTTGATTTTATGCTGGATCAAAGAGGTTTTCCCAAAATCAAGTGGATGCTTGCTGAAAGCTTGGCTGTGCCGTTTCGCAACTTTGATGACACCATTGATGTGTTCCCTAGGGGTATTCGCATCCCCAATGTTGAGTTCATTCCACCAGAAGGTAGTAGGTTTGTGAGTACCTCCGGCAGGGACATGAATTGACTTTTGATAAGCAAGTGCTTCATCATCTAGGATGTCTTCTGAATCGAGTTGATACAGTTGAGCAACGGACTTAAACTTGTGCAATTCAATAGGTGCATCACTTAGGTTGACTAGTCGTACTGGTACTTTACCGTCGGAGACGGTGACAATGCTTCTGGCGGCTTTCACCAGCAGCTGTCCTTCAATCTGAATAGGATCAAGAAGAGCTTCGCAATCTTCGTTGTTAATGCCTGAACGAACTCGGCACCAGATGAGAGTCTCACTTTTAGGAGTCAGAGTGACGGGTCTGGCATCCTGGATACGGACACGACAGATTTCACCATTATGGTTAGCAAACTTCTGCTGGGCACAGAGCACTTTGATGGTACGTTGTGCAGCTTGCCGGTAAGAAAGAGTAGCAGTAGGGAGAGAAGCATGCACAGCATCTAGCAATTCAGTGAATACATGACGCATAACATTCATGCCTAATACCACTGGTGTAGCCATTCCCTGAGACTCTGTAACAATTACACCTTGTCGTGGTAATTTACGATCACCAATACGAATGGTGGGTTCCCAGTAACCTAGTTGGGATATAGGCTGACCATTACTTGCAATCAAACGTTCTTAGCTTTGCCCACAGAATTTAGTATGTCAGAGTCCCAATATTTCTCAAAGGTTTGTTGCCCAATAGTTGTTACTTGTGACCCAGTGTCCACTAAAGCTTCTAATGGTACCCCCTCAATCCAAATAGTTATGTACGGGCACTTGGAGACGAATCTGGATGTCCATGGCGATTGTCTCCCGGGGCCTTTGGATTCACCTCCCGAGGGGCGGCCCTTGGCCTCGGTGGTGTCCCGTTTAACTTAAAGCACTGGTATTTGTAATGCCCAACACGCTCACAGTAAGTACAATAAGGACGTTCACGTTGTGAAGACCTGTCAGGAGGAAGCCTATCAGGACTTGGGCGGCTAGAGTGAGGCTCTGCAGGCAATGTTCGAGATAAAGAGGGCTCACATGATGCAGATTGGCCTTTTAATTCCTTGAGGGCTTGGCAAAGAGATTCCACTACCTGGGTAAGAACATCGGTGGTAGAGGGCATAGTGGCAGGAGTAGGAGCCTGTACAGTCTGAGTGGCCTGCATGGGCACAATAGGAGGTAATGGAGATGCAGCGGAGATTCCACCAGCCAGGTCTGGGGAATATGTGGCAGAGTAATAATTAGCACAAGGTGAATCAGTTCCCACTATTCGTAAGGCCAAAGTCTTAAAGTCTAGAAAAGACATGTCTGGATTTTGGGCTGCTAGCATGCGGAGTTGACTCTGTATTAGCCGTGAGTCCACACCTTCTATGAACCTGTCTGTAATGATGCTTTCTGCAGCAGTAGGATCAATTTTGTCAACTTGGCACAGAGCCCTATATGCTGACTGGAGTGCAAGTGCATAGTCTCTGAGGGTCTCACCTAGTCTCTGACGTCTGTCATAGAATTTAAGACGAACCTCAGTTGGTGATTGGACTTCAAATTCTTTTCTCAGACGCGTGAGGACCTGGTCAACGGTGGTCTTTTCTGCCGGTGGCCAGGAACGAACTTCCTCAGCAGCCGGACCTTCAAGTTGTCCTAAGAGAAGCTGTACCTGCTGTGTGGGAGAAAGTGATACAAGTTCAAGAGTACGCAATATCTTTTCTTGAAACCCAGCAAGGGTATGAGGATCCCCTCTGTAACTTGGAAGACTGGAGGGTCCTATAAAGAAAGGCAAGCCTGTCGCTATAACAGGAGTTGAAGCAGAGATGGTAGCTGTCTCCTGAGGTGCAGGAGAACTGTTGGATGATGTTGTATGGTTATCTGCTTCAAGCAGGTCACCCTGAGGCGATGTAGACATTTTTGCAAAAATTAGGATACTGTCTCTTTAAGTAAAATAATAAGGCTTCTGTCCATTTTATGAAATGCAAATCTCAGCAAATACAAAGTCACTTTATAAAATGCACTTATCTGTATCCCAGGAATGGCAGGTAGCAGCAGACAATGGCAGTTGAGGTTCTGGCAGGAGCTGCAGGCTGGATGAAGATCACTTTGATCCTTGAAGAGATAAGGAGTCTTTGCAAAAAGAATTGGGGGCAGGGAAGCTGGAGTCTTGTTACAGTTGGGATGGATTTGGATTCAGTTCTTTAGTAAAGATGGTGACACCCAGTTTTGGCACCTGGGGGAAGTTTGGTGGGTGGAGTTTACTCCTGCTGAATTGCTCAAGTAGCTAGTCAATCCAAAATGGTGGAATATACAGTCACACAGCATGGGATACAACAACACAGTTTCAATAAGGCTTTCACCCCCACTTTGTAGAAAGCACTGGTGATCTAGGTTATGCTGGGAGCAGTAGTTCTACAGAGATAACATACAGTCTTTGAGGCAGGCACAGAGATACAATGCTTTCACCCCCACTTTGCAGAGAGTACTGGTGATTTCGGTTATGCTGGGAGCAGTAGTTCTACAGAGATAACATACAGTCTTTGAGGCAGGCACAGAGATACAATGCTTTCACCCCCACTTTGCAGAGAGTACTGGTGATTGCGGTTAGTCTGGGAGCAGTAGTTCTCCAGAAGCAACATACAGTTTTTTTAGGCAGGCACAGAGGCACAATCCTGTTCGTGACGCCACAAAAAGGAAAGGGTTGCAACACTCAGGAGGGCCAGGGCTGGTATCACAAGTAATATCCGAGGTGGTCGGCTTTCAAGGGGGGTCCCTGGGTCCCGAAAGTGCACAAAATCTCCTTTTTGATGTCCCCGATTACCCGCCCCCACGTGATATCTGACAATGACAACAGACAACCAGGCTTCGGGGGTAATCATTGCTTTTCTTTTTACTAGCAGGACAAAGTAATACAAATGTACATATGGGGGACTTCTTCACATACAATACAGCGATCTTTGTAGGTAGTGTCCAATTAGCAGAGGATGGTGCAGAATGCTTTGGATAGTAGTTGCTTGGCAGTTAACTTGTATATACTTGTAAAGATGGCCTGTATCCAGGGGGTTAGTCCTCAACAAAACTCGGTACATGTATATAGAAGAGGAGATACAATTCGGCAGCGGGAGACCCTCAATTTCTGCCAGACTAGCTATGGGTTTCTTATATATAGATTTGTCCCAAAGACTTACTTGGATAGAGATATACGTGTGAGGTCCCAGATGTACGGATAAAACAAGTCCATCAACTTGAGCGCTTGTAAGATTAGAGCTTCAGAGGAAAACACTCTCTGAGAAGGGCCTTGAGGACAGAGGAGAAGGCATCTCTGCTTGGTGTACCCTGATAGTGGGAAGCCATTATCCGTGCTCCATGTGCTCTGTCTGCTAGCTGTCTCATGTCTTAGACTTGTAGCCCCACACAAAAGAAGTCAGCCAAAAATGTCCCCAACCCCCTCTAGAGAGGGTGGTCACTCAACTCTCCCTCCAGGCCAGTCAAGGGAGCCTGATTGGTCCTGGAGGTCAGCTAATCATAATGGACACTCCCTTTACAGTAACAACTCAAATTACAATGGCAAAGTATAGGCAGGTGTAGTTCACAAAAACATCCACAAGATGGCGCATTAATAGACCCCCTGTGTGCTGGCTCTGGAAGAATAGAAATATATAGAAGGAATGAAGGGGGAGGAAAATATTTACCTTATATGCAAATGTCCATATCATCTCGGTCTGCAAGGACTATAAAAGGGAATTGGACTAGCAGTACCGGGACATTACAATGACATTAATTTAACATAAAGGAACAAAAAGAGAATAAAATAAAAGCGTTGAATAAACCAACGCAAGGGAGAGGGGAAGATATTTCTCTTACCACTAAGGGCTCGTTCACATCTGCTTCCAGTCTCCGTTCTGCAGGTTTCCGTTTCCTGCACAAAACAGAGGCAGGAGACGGAAACCTGCAGGACTCTTTCTCACCCATTCATTTGAATGGGTGAGAAAGCTGTCCGGCCGTGAGCGACGATGAGCGTTTTATGCTCTCCGCCGCAAAACCAGATTTTTTAATCCGGACACAGAGTTGGAGCTGCAGTATTCTGTGTCTGGTTTAAAAAAAACGGTTTTGCGGCAGAGAGCATAAAACGCTCACCACCGCTCACGGCCAGACCCGGTCTGTGGTTTCCGTCTTCTTGCATGCAGAAGACGGAAACCACAGAACGGAGTGCCGAACGTAGGTGTGAACCTAGCGTAAGGCAGAAGGTAACCAGTATCCCAGCAGCTACCACCAATGTACCACTGTGAGTCTGGGTTCACATCTGTGTCTGGTATCCATCCACTTGCAAACCGTTTTAAGATAAAAACGGTTTGGTACAAAAAGGATTCTCAACGGTTACACAGCAGATACCCAAATCATTTTTTAGATGAATTAGTCAATAGGTGTCCTTTCAAAAAAACTGACCGTTTGTGTCAGGGCGAGTTCACACCTGTGCTCGGTCTCCGCTTTTGGGTTTCCATCTTCTGCCTCTCTGCAGCAAAACCGTTTTTTTTAACCGGACATAAAGTTGGACATGCAGGACTTTGTGTCTGGTTAAAAAAAAACGGTTTGGCCGCGGAGAGTCAGAAGGGCGGTCACTTTGCAAACCCTTTCAAGTGAATGGGTTTGAAAACTGACCGCAGAGTTTCCGTCAAGCAGAAGACATGACAATTTGCCTTTCCCGGATTATATCTAATCGTGATCAAATACATGGACAAGTGTTCCAGGTGTAATAGTGTAAAGTATATGCATTGTGAGAGAGTGAAGGGTGTGGTCTGGGAAGACAGGTATGTCCAAGCCAGGCAGCTAAAGGGTGTTTGGTAAAGGCCCACACCAGGGAGGTCAGCTGACTAATCAAGGCCTGATAATAGTCTGAGTGTGAAGACTAGCAGTGTTGGCATCACACTGACAGAGCTGACCTGTCCAGATCAAATCTACAGAGCAGGTACTGTGCCACCCGTTGTTGGTGCCAAGGTGGGAGCCTGGTAGCCAGACTTCTGTTTAGTCAGGGAACAGTTTTCCTATGTTTAGTGAGTTCTCAGCCTAGAAGGCTTTTTTTTGGTTTGTTTTGTGCCTTTGAAAAGGCAGTGTATGAACTGCAAGTGAATAAAGCCTAAACATGTGTGCAACCCAGTGTCTGTGTCCCTGTTTCCTACACTGCTACACGCATCTACCTGAGCGATTCCCCACAGCATCTATATAACAAACAAAATGCAGTATATATATATTCCCTGCTTCTGAATGTTGCACACCGGAGATGCTAGGACCTACAAGGGAAACTGCAAGAAGTGTTTTTTTACAGTACAGTTTAGCAATTTTATGCAATAGCTGGAACACTAAGTTTACATATTTCTTGTTTTCAAGGATTTTTCTGCTTCATTTTAATGAAAATGTTACATATATAAGTCTGAGGTCTTAGATATTCATATAGTACCTTTCATATTGTAAGTATTCATAATTTATGTATTCTGATAGAATTCTTCATATTCACAATATCACAAATAAATACACAGCTTGACTAATCAGTTTAATCTGTTAAGTCCTTGGAGAAATGCTTGTGATGTGCCATAAAACATTTCAGTATGAGATTCAGTAAGCATATATTTGCACAGATGGTGAAATCTAAACATTTATATTTAACATTTTCAGTGAGGGGTGGGCATCAAGCACACAGACCTGTCAGATATTCTTCCATTCCTCAGTCTGTTGATTGTATACAGTAAATACATGGACTGTTTTATAACATATTAAGGCACTTCTGGGCTTGTATTTTAGCATTCCCATTGCAGTGTATATTTTGCACTTTTCTTGGTCGGCTTCAACAGTTTTGTATACGTTGTTGCTGCCTTGTCCTTCAATAACTTAGATATTGCTACTTAAACCTTTCCCGCTCAGGCATTTCTTCATTTTCGTGTTTCACTTCCCACCTTCCAAATGCCATAACTTAGATAAATTATTTTTCCTTTCACTGGGAAATTTTAGGGCTTAATGTTTGCATGACAAATTGTTGTCAGGAGTGGCTCTTCAGCTGCTGCTTCTTTAGGAAGCTTTTTGGTTGTATACTTCCAAGTCGTGAACAGCTGAAAGGTTTTATAAGACCACTCCTTTTTTATACATGTGCCAACTAATTTCATTTGCTCACTAGTTTGGCTTTCACTGTCTAGTATACCTGCTTTACTGCTGACCACTGTCTTGCTCCTTGGATTCCCCTTTTGCCTTTTCATGCTGTTCTGATGTTCTTGACTGGATTTATGACTAGAGATGAGCGAACAGTGTTCTATCGAACTCATGTTCGATCGGATATTAGGCTGTTCGGCATGTTCGAATCGAATCGAACACCGCGTGGTAAAGTGCGCCATTACTCGATTCCCCTCCCACCTTCCCTGGTGCCTTTTTTGCTCCAATAACAGCGCAGGGTAGGTGGGACAGGAACTACGACACCGGTGACGTTGAGAAAAGTAGGCAAAACCCATTGGCTGCCGAAAACATGTGACCTCTAATTTAAAAGAACAGCGCCGCCCAGGTTCGCGTCATTCTGAGCTTGCAATTCACCGAGGACGGAGGTTTCTGTCCAGCTAGCTAGGGCTTAGATTCTGGGTAGGCAGGGACAGGCTAGGATAGGAAGGAGAAGACAACCACAACAGCTCTTGTAAGAGCTAAATTCCAGGGAGAAGCTTGTCAGTGTAACGTGGCACTGACGGGCTCAATCGCCGCAACCCAGCTTTCCCAGGATCCTGAATGGAATACACTGTCAGTGTATTCCCGTATACCCGATATATACCCCCGATACCCGTTCCAACGGTGTGCCCCCCACCTTCACCCCAGAAATACCCTGCAAGTCCCCTAGCAATAGAATTGGGGCTATATACACCCACTATTTTTGCTACTGCCATATAGTGCCATTGTCTGACTGGGAATTCAAAGAATATATTGGGGTTACGTGCACCCACAATTTTTACTACTGGTATACAGTGCCAGTTTCTGACTGGGAATTCAAAGAATATATTGGGGTTATAAATACCCTCATTTCTTGCTACTGCCATATAGTGCCAGTTTCTGACTGGTAATTCAAAGAATATATTGGGGTTATAAATACCCTCATTTCTTGCTACTGGTATATAGTGCCATTGTCTGACTGGGAATTCAAAGAATATATTGGGGTTACGTGCACCCACAATTTTTACTACTGGTATACAGTGCCAGTTTCTGACTGGGAATTCAAAGAATATATTGGGGTTACAAATACCCTCATTTCTTGCTACTGCCATATAGTGCCAGTTTCTGACTGGTAATTCAAAGAATATATTGGGGTTACGTGCACCCACAATTTTTACTACTGGTATACAGTGCCATTGTCTGACTGGGAATTAAAAGAATATATTGGGGTTATAAATACCCTCATTTCTTGCTACTGCCATATAGTGCCAGTTTCTGACTGGGAATTCAAAGAATATATTGGGGTTACGTGCACCCACAATTTTTACTACTGGTATACAGTGCCATTGTCTGACTGGGAATTCAAAGAATATATTGGGGTTATAAATACCCTCATTTCTTGCTACTGGTATATAGTGCCATTGTCTGACTGGGAATTCAAAGAATATATTGGGGTTACGTGCACCCACAATTTTTACTACTGGTATACAGTGCCAGTTTCTGACTGGGAATTCAAAGAATATATTGGGGTTACAAATACCCTCATTTCTTGCTACTGCCATATAGTGCCAGTTTCTGACTGGTAATTCAAAGAATATATTGGGGTTACGTGCACCCACAATTTTTACTACTGGTATACAGTGCCATTGTCTGACTGGGAATTCAAAGAATATATTGGGGTTATAAATACCCTCATTTCTTGCTACTGCCATATAGTGCCAGTTTCTGACTGGGAATTCAAAGAATATATTGGGGTTACGTGCACCCACAATTTTTACTACTGGTATACAGTGCCATTGTCTGACTGGGAATTCAAAGAATATATTGGGGTTATAAATACCCTCATTTCTTGCTACTGGTATATAGTGCCATTGTCTGACTGGGAATTCAAAGAATATATTGGGGTTACGTGCACCCACAATTTTTACTACTGGTATACAGTGCCAGTTTCTGACTGGGAATTCAAAGAATATATTGGGGTTACAAATACCCTCATTTCTTGCTACTGCCATATAGTGCCAGTTTCTGACTGGTAATTCAAAGAATATATTGGGGTTACGTGCACCCACAATTTTTACTACTGGTATACAGTGCCAGTTTCTGACTGGGAATTCAAAGAATATATTGGGGTTACAAATACCCTCATTTCTTGCTACTGCCATATAGTGCCAGTTTCTGACTGGTAATTCAAAGAATATATTGGGGTTATAAATACCCTCATTTCTTGCTACTGGTATATAGTGCCATTGTCTGACTGGGAATTCAAAGAATATATTGGGGTTACGTGCACCCACAATTTTTACTACTGGTATACAGTGCCAGTTTCTGACTGGGAATTCAAAGAATATATTGGGGTTACAAATACCCTCATTTCTTGCTACTGCCATATAGTGCCAGTTTCTGACTGGTAATTCAAAGAATATATTGGGGTTACGTGCACCCACAATTTTTACTACTGGTATACAGTGCCAGTTTCTGACTGGGAATTCAAAGAATATATTGGGGTTACAAATACCCTCATTTCTTGCTACTGCCATATAGTGCCAGTTTCTGACTGGTAATTCAAAGAATATATTTGGGTTATAAATACCCTCATTTCTTGCTACTGGTATATAGTGCCATTGTCTGACTGGGAATTCAAAGAATATATTGGGGTTACGTGCACCCACAATTTTTACTACTGGTATACAGTGCCAGTTTCTGACTGGGAATTCAAAGAATATATTGGGGTTACAAATACCCTCATTTCTTGCTACTGCCATATAGTGCCAGTTTCTGACTGGTAATTCAAAGAATATATTGGGGTTATAAATACCCTCATTTCTTGCTACTGGTATATAGTGCCATTGTCTGACTGGGAATTCAAAGAATATATTGGGGTTACGTGCACCCACAATTTTTGCTACTGGTATATAGTGCCAATTTCTAACTGGGAATTCAAAATGCGCAAGGCTCCCGGAAAGGGACGTGGACGAGGCCGTGGGCGAGGTCGGGGGAATGGTTCTGGGGAGCAAGGTAGCAGTGAAGCCACAGGGCGTCCCGTGCCTACTCCTGTGGGGCAGCAAGCATTGCGCCACTCCACAGTGCCAGGGTTGCTTGCCACATTAACTAAACTGCAGGGTACAAACCTTAGTAGGCCCGAGAACCAGGAACAGGTCTTGCAATGGCTGTCAGAGAACGCTTACAGCACATTGTCCAGCAGCCAGTCAGACTCTGCCTCCTCTCCTCCTATTACCCAACAGTCTTGTCCTCCTTCCTCCCAAAATTCCCAAGCTTCACAGAACAATAACCCCAACTGTCCCTGCTCCCCAGAGCTGTTCTCCGCTCCTTTCATTGTCCCTCAACCTGCCTCTCCACGTCACGATTCCACGAACCTAACAGAGGAGCATCTGTGTCCAGATGCTCAAACACTAGAGTCTCCTCCATCTCCGTTCGATTTGGTGGTGGATGACCAGCAACCCACCCTCATCGACGATGATGTGACGCAGTTGCCGTCAGGGCATCCAGTTGACCGGCGCATTGTGCGGGAGGAGGAGATGAGACAGGAGTTGGAAGAGGAAGTGGTGGATGATGAGGACACTGACCCGACCTGGACAGGGGGGATGTCAAGCGGGGAAAGTAGTGTGGATGTTGAGGCAAGTGCAGCACCAAAAAGGGTAGCTAGAGGCAGAGGCAGAGGTCAGCAGCTTAGGCGAAGCCAGGCCACACCCGGAATCTCCCAAGATGTTCCAGTTCGTACCCAGCCCCGAAAAACTCCCACCTCGAGGGCACGTTTCTCGAAGGTGTGGAGTTTTTTCAAGGAATGCGCCGAGGACAGATATAGTGTTGTCTGCACAATTTGCCTCTCGAAATTGATTAGGGGCTCTGAGAAGAGCAACCTGTCCACCACTTCAATGCGCCGTCATTTGGAATCCAAGCACTGGAATCAGTGGCAGGCAGCAACGGCAGGACAAAGGCCGCCTGCCGTTCACGCCACTGCCACTGCCTCTGCCACTGCCTCTGCCTCTGCCACTGCCACTGCTGACTGTGCTGGCGATGCACTCCAGAGGACGAGCCAGGACACCACTTCATCTGCCTCCGCCACTTTGTTGACTTCTCCCTCATCCTCCCCTGTTCCTGTCTTATCTCCTTCTCCTGCACCATCAAAGGCACCATCAGGTGCTTCTTTACAACAACCCACCATCTCTCAGACATTGGAGCGGTGGCAGAAATACACTGCTAACCACCCACACGCGCAAGCCTTGAACGCCAACATCGCTAAACTGCTGGCCCAGGAGATGTTGGCGTTCCAGCTTGTTGAAACTCCCGCCTTCCTGGACCTGATGGCAACTGCGGCACCTCGCTATGCCGTCCCTAGCCGTCACTACTTCTCCCGGTGTGCCGTCCCCGCCTTGCACCAGCACGTGTCACTCAATATCAGGCGGGCCCTTAGTTCCACGCTTTGCACAAAGGTCCACTTGACCACCGACGCGTGGACAAGTGCATGCGGACAGGGACGCTACATTTCACTGACGGCACACTGGGTGAATGTAGTTGAGGCTGGGACTGCTTCCCAAACTGGCCCGGTGTACCTCGTCTCCCCGCCTAACATTCCTGGCAGGGACACGAGAAGAACACCCCCCTCCTCCTCCTCCTCTACCGCCTCCTCCTCCGCCACCGCCTCCTCCTACGCTGTTAGATTGACCCCAGCTACGAGTTGGAAACGTTGCAGCACTGGCGTTGGTAGACGTCAGCAGGCTGTGCTGAAGCTGATCAGCTTGGGGGACAGACAGCACACTGCCTCCGAGGTGAGGGATGCCCTCCTCGATGAGACGGCAATATGGTTTGAGCCGCTGCACCTGGGCCCAGGCATGGTCGTTTGTGATAACGGCCGGAACCTGGTAGCAGCTCTGGAGCTTGCCGGACTCCAACATGTTCCATGCCTGGCCCACGTCTTCAACCTAGTGGTGCAACGTTTCCTAAAGAGCTACCCCAATGTTCCAGAGCTACTGGTGAAAGTGCGGCGCATGTGCGCCCACTTTCGCAAGTCGACAGTAGCCGCTGCTAGCTTAAAATCTCTCCAGCAACGCCTGCATGTGCCACAACACCGGCTTTTGTGCGACGTCCCCACACGCTGGAACTCAACGTTTCAGATGTTGAATAGAGTGGTTGAGCAGCAGAGACCTTTGATGGAATACCAGCTACAAAACCCTAGGGTGCCACAAAGTCAGCTGCCTCAGTTTCTCATCCATGAGTGGCCATGGATGAGAGACCTTTGTGACATCCTACGGGTGTTTGAGGAGTCCACAAGGAGGGTGAGCTCTGAGGATGCGATGGTGAGCCTTACAATCCCGCTCTTGTGTGTTCTGAGAGAATCCCTGATTGACATCAGGGATAACTCAGATTACACAGAGGAGTCAGGGATAGCATCCGATCCGTCACAGCTGGAGAGTAGGTCCACACATCTGTCCGCTTCATCGCGTTTAATGGAGGAGGAGGAGGAGGAGGAGGAGGAAGAAGAGTTGTCCGATGATGTGATGGTGATACAGGAGGCTTCCGGGCAACTTCGAATCGTCCCATTGTTGCAGCGCGGATGGGTAGACATGGAGGATGAGGAGGAAATGGAGATTGAACTTTCCGGTGGGGCCAGAGGAGTCATGCCAACTAACACTGTGGCAGACATGGCTGAGTTCATGTTGGGGTGCTTTACAACCGACAAGCGTATTGTCAAAATCATGGAGGACAACCAGTACTGGATCTTTGCTATCCTTGACCCCCGGTATAAAAACAACATCTCGTCTTTTATTCCGGTAGAGGGGAGGGCCAATCGCATCAATGCTTGCCACAGGCAATTGGTGCAGAATATGATGGAGATGTTTCCAGCATGTGACGTTGGCGGCAGGGAGGACAGTTCCTCCAGTAGGCGACCAAGTTCTCACCGGTCCACACAAACGAGGGGCACACTGTCTAAGGTCTGGGACACCTTGATGGCACCCCCTCGCCAAAGTGCCGCCACAGAGGGTCCTAGTGTCACCAGGCGTGAGAAGTATAGGCGCATGTTGCGGGAATACCTTTCCGACCACAGCCCTGTCCTCTCCGACCCCTCTGCGCCATACACGTATTGGGTGTCGAAGTTGGACCTGTGGCTTGAACTTGCCCTATATGCCTTGGAGGTGCTGTCCTGTCCTGCCGCCAGCGTCCTATCTGAGAGGGTGTTCAGTGCAGCCGGTGGCATCATCACTGACAAGCGCACCCGTCTGTCAGCTGAGAGTGCCGACCGGCTCACTTTGATAAAAATGAACCACCACTGGATAGAGCCTTCATTTTTGTGCCCACCTGTGTAAAGCACCCCAACATGAAACTCCATGTCTGTACTCAACCTCTCCAATTCCTCCGCATCCTCATACTCATCCACCATAAGCGTTGCACAATTCTGCTAATACTAGGCTCCCTCCAACATGATTTCCCCCAACTCTGCTGGTTAGAGGCTCCCTCCACCCTGATTTCCACCAACTCTGCTGGTTAGAGGCTCCCTCCACCCTGCTTTCCCACAACTCTGCTGGTTAGAGGCTCCCTCCACCATGAATTTGCCCAAACTGGGCTGGTTGGAGGCTCCCTCCACCATGAATTGGTCCAAACTGGGGTTTTTAGAGGCTCCCTCCACCATGAATTTGCCCAAACTGGGCTGTTTAGAGGCTCCCTCCACCATGAATTGGTCCAAATTGGGGTTTTTAGAGGCTCCCTCCACCATGAATTGGTCCAAACTGGGGTTTTTAGAGGCTCCCTCCACCATGAATTGGTCCAAACTGGGCTGGTTAGAGGCTCCCTCCACCATGAATTGGTCCAAACTGGGTTTTTTAGAGGCTCCCTCCACCATGAATTGGTCCAAACTGGGTTTTTTAGAGGCTCCCTCCACCATGAATTGGTCCAAACTGGGGTTTTTAGAGGCTCCCTCCACCATGAATTGGTCCAAACTGGGGTTTTTAGAGGCTCCCTCCACCATGAATTTGCCCAAACTGGGCTGTTTAGAGGCTCCCTCCACCATGAATTGGTCCAAATTGGGGTTTTTAGAGGCTCCCTCCACCATGAATTGGTCCAAACTGGGGTTTTTAGAGGCTCCCTCCACCATGAATTGGTCCAAACTGGGGTTTTTAGAGGCTCCCTCCACCATGAATTGGTCCAAACTGGGGTTTTTAGAGGCTCCCTCCACCATGAATTTGCCCAAACTCTGCTGGTTAGAGGCTCAATCCACCCTGATTTTCAAAACAAATGTTGGTGCCAACCTCAACTTACTACAAGGGCCAAATTCACTGCTGGTGACAAGCTCTCCTCACTGCAAGTGCCAAATACACATGTTTCAAGGTGTTTTCCTACTGTCAGAGAGGTGGTATTGAGTGTGTAAAGTGTGTAGTTGTTAGGCTGTGATGTTGGGGTAATAGAGGGTCTTTGGTGTGTTAGATGCCCCCAGACATGCTTCCCCTGCTGTCCCAGTGTCATTCCAGAGGTGTTGGCATCATTTCCTGTGGTGTCATAGTGGACTTGGTGACCCTCCAGACACGGATTTGAGTTTCCCCCTTAACGAGTATATGTTCCCCATAGACTATAATGGGGTTCGAAACCCGTTCGAACACACGAACAGTGAGCGGCTGTTCGATTCGAATTTTGAACCTCGAACATTTTAGTGTTCGCTCATCTCTATTTATGACCCTTGGTTAGTTTTCTGGATATTGCATTTGTCCCCCATTTTTGCTTTCTATGTTCTATCCTGGTTTTTTGACTCTGCTAGCAAGAATTCTCTGCATCCATTCTACTTTGTAAGGTTTACTGGTCTTTGTGTTGGTTTCTGCAGAAGTTAATTTATTATTAGTATGTTTATCTGGTGACAATTCAGATCCCCAGATCCAGCTCAAGCCCATCTCTCCTTGTGGCGAGCTCTGGTGAAGGTGTCTTAGTGCGCACAAATATGCAAGTTCTAGATAGCTGTCTCTATTGCTCACAGGAATCAGCCAATTTCTTACTGTTGTTTTTATTGTGATATTGCATCTACCCATATCAATTGTACTTCATAATGGTTCCATTTAGTATTAGTATTTAGTATTCTTTGCCATGTACTGGGATAATGGAGAGAAATTCAGAATGGAGCACAATTGGAAACAAACTGTGTTTGTGCTAAGTACATGTTACCTGTATTCTATGAGTCAGTGCAATTCCAATCCATAGAATATTTACCTTTCCACTGTCACAATTGTGTTTATGCCCAAGGAACAGAATATAGAATGCAGCATGCAGCATGCACCTCTAAGGAAATGGGGAAAGAAACTCTCCCTGGTGCTACAACAGCTGACTAGGCCTTCCTAAGGGTGTTGGTCAGCTGTTCCCAAACTAAGCTTGGCCCCGACAACTTCTGGCTAACCAATAGGTAGGGAGAGAGCTAAAAGAAGCTAGGGACTGGGGATACTAAAGGTGGTCACCCCTAGTGAAGAACAGGTGCAGCTGCAAACCGAAACAACTAGGGCAGGACGTGCTGGAAAACAAACACGCAGCACAACATAAACACAGAACAGGAGTATGAGAAGAGGAACAGTGGAATAGTGAGGAAAAGGGAAAACACAGGACAGGGGCAAAATAAACCTGGAACCAAAAAACAAAACCTCACTAATCCCAAGACAGTGTCAGGTAACCAGAAAATGAAGGACAGGGCTTGAGTAGAAGTGTAGAGGGAAAAAACAGACTCTCACACAAGGTAACACTCACACCACTTCCAAATCAGCTCCCACAACTGAGTAACTTCCACAAATACTCCTCCTAACTGAGCCACAAATTCAGGTTGGTCACAACGAAAACTAGCAAAGACTGAAGCCAGCCCTCTGCCTTATACAGACCCCGGAACAATCTAATAGGATGATGAGTATGACAAACACCTTAGACTCAAATCAAAGAAACCTCAAGTGTACACTGAAGGCAGCTATTCAGCACCCAAATCAATAGCCCAGTAGCAAGAAAACCACCAGAGAGCCACAGAACACTGGGTCAAATCCCCAACCAAACTCCACCAGAAAACATAAATGTTATTAAAATACTCAGGTCCCTGACATCAACCCCTCAAAAAAAAAAAAAAAGTTTCTTTGAGTCACCATTTTCTAACACCCATAACCGTTTCATATTTCTGTGCACGGGGATGCATAAAGCATCTTTTTTTTTTGTGGGGCCAGATGGGTCCAAACTTTCTACTTATAACATTTGGGGAATGTCTATTGCTTTCATTGCTTTTTATTCAAATTTTAGTGAGAGTCAAAACAGAAAAAAAAAATCTGTGGTTTGGCTGCTTTAATTTTCTTCCTGCTTGATTTTTTCATCTTTTGGGGAACTGATGTGGGAATTGCCACCTGGTCTCCATTGTATAATACAGTGGAGTGTCCGCAGCTATAGTGGTCTAGGTCTATAATTTCTGGGATTTCACCAGTTTTCAGAAGTCACTATTCCTCTTATAAACAAGCACAAGTTATAGATAATGACTTCCTCTTCCCAAGTTCAATCTTTTTTTCCAGCCTGACAGTCTATTAAACTGTTCATATTTACTATTTCATCTAGACTTTGGAGAATCCCAGAATATAAAGTTTTCTACTTTAAGGAGCTTAAAAAAAATGTACATTCCCCTATAATGTGTAATTAATTGGCACAATTAATTGGCACAATTTTCAATTGTTTTCAATTGTTCAATTGTTTTCCAAAGGTCATACATATTTGATGTTGGGTAGCTGCTCAGGTGGAGAAACTACAATTGCTGAAAAATATTAAACATTGCTCAGTTCCCACTAAAGGCATGTAATCTAATTGTATTCATGAGGGTTCTTTGTCATCCAGCTATTAGTTTTAGAGATGAGCGAGTAGTATTCGATCGAGTAGGTATTCGATCGAATAGTTGAATATTGAGGTCTACTCAAATCGAATTTCGAATTTTCGAATATTTCACTACTCGCTAATCTCTACTATATACATTTTTTTTTTTTTTTTAAATGCCTACATTGTCCTAGTTCCTGTCCCACCTCCTCTGCATAGTTATTGGTGTAAAAAAAAGCGTCAGGCAAGGTGGGAGGGGAATCAAATTTTTACTGCACTTACCGCGTGATATTCGACCGAGTACGAGTATTTTGAATACCGTAGCATTCGATCGAATACCTACTCGATCGAATACTACTCGCTCATTTCTAATCAGGGTCATTTTGATGCCAATGCAATATCCATGAATATCTAGAATAGCCGTTCCATATCAGTCAATTGCATATTGTACATATTCTAGTTTAATTTAGGATTATCACCACAACCTCAATACTGATTTTACTGGCAGGAACACATGTACCAGTTTATTCCTTTACTCCTAAAAATACAGTACTGCTAGGTTAAGCAGGTGTGGAAAAAATTGTGTGTAGTCAGAACGCTTCCAAACATAGAAGTGTTAATAGTTTATTTTTAGTCGACTGATGCTAGATTCACACTACAGCATATCTTGTGGAAGTGGAAAGGGGAAGGAAGTCCTTATGGTCATGCTTCGCAAGTGTGACCGTAGCCTGACAAAAATACAAAGTGAAAGAGAAATCTACATCACATCAATATCTGCTGTGACCATTCTTTGCTTTTAAAACAGCATCAATTCTTCTAGGTACACTTGCACACAGTCTGTGAAGAAACCTGGTGGAGTTTGTTCCAAACCTCTTGGAGAACCAATCACAGATCTTGTGGATGTAGGCTTTCTCAAAGCCTTCTGCTGGGCCTATATCCTCACTTCCAGTGCTCCTGCTGTAAACGCTGGTCACACCAGATATTAATTTGATCTTGGTTTATTTTTGTTCTTCCTCCTAATATGTTTAATTGAAAAAAATATAAGAACTCTTCTATTTTTGAAAGCATTCTTACTTTGCAGCATGTCTTCCACCTCTGCCTAAAACATTTGCACAGAACTGTACAATTTGCAAATATCACACTGTAAATTTATGACAAGTACTTTTAGCATTTTGATTCTTCATTTAGAATACCAAAGCCGATTAGACAACTATTTATCACATATTGTGTCTGCATGCTTGTTTTTTTCAATGATTTACTGTAAAACAAGTTTTCTTCTACAGAGATGTGTGATTAAAGAAGTGAAATTGTAAGTACAAATAAGAATAATCAGTGGGAATTGTATCTTACATCGTAGGAGGTAATAATAGCGCCACATGCGTGCTCTCATTAACAGCGCCTTCTTTCAAATCCATATCAAATGTGGAAAATGTTTTCTCTTGATGCAGAGAGAATGAGAGAAAAATGTTAAATAATTGACAAGCTAGATTGTGTTAATACATTCTACAGGATCCACTGACCTTGCTGCTTGGTATGCTACTGACATATTGACTTCCTCTTATCTCAGGAACAAAGGAAGCCTGCTGTGGAAGGAGTGGAAAGATAGGTATCATATGGAGGAGAAGCAGGTACAGAGGTGAAAGAAGTGAGGGTTTAGCATTAGTATAGAAGTCATGTTGAGGAAAAAAAAGACAGGAAAAGATAGAGAAGCTCAGCAAAGGAGACAACAGGTGGTAGTGAGTTAAGAATACAACTTAAGGCTACTAGATAATGCAAAGCCTGAGTAGCAAGTAGAAAACTACTTGAAGCAATGAAAAGTTTCATGGAAGTGTGAAATCAAACTTAAAATGACCAAAACACTAATTATATAGATGCTGTCACAGAAGCATAGTCCTACTAATGTACCCATAAGGATTTACCATAATAATAGTAAGTAGAAAGAGGAGGATTTACAGACAAAACACTGGAGAAATAAAGGAGAAGCTGGAGTTGGGCTGATGGATTGGTTGAGATATATATATATATATATATATATATATATATATATATATATATATATATATATATATATATATTATATCATCCCTAAATTAAACATCCTCCTTTGTAACAAATCACTAGATGCTAAGCCTGAGTAGTCAAGTGTCAGAAACAGGGCCTTTTTGGTCACCTGATCAGCAGCTAACTTGTGAGTGACAATGACTGGCCAAATTCAAAGACTAAGTTGCTAGCTTTGAAGTTTCATACTACACGAAATGTTTGGTATAAGAATCTCTTTCTTAGTCTGAGCAGTGTACACAAAGAGAGAGAGAGCTTTATTATGCAACAAGGTTTTTATATCCACATACAGGAAGTAAACAAACAGCAAGCTCTGATTGGTTGGTCGAGGTATCCGCCTCCTGTGACATCAGCTCCAGGGCACTACCTCCAGGAAGTGATGTAGCTTCTTGCCGTGTGGTTTCTCTGATGTCATTTCCTGTGGGAGTGACTTCTTCCCATGCAGCTTCCACATGGTCGAGGGCCTACACCTGAGGACACCATAGAGGCCATCTTGTCATGATGTCTGGTACATTGTCAAAAGCCCATAACACACAGGAATGTCTTTGCAGCCTCAATCTTCACACTCCCATGCGTGCATTATAGTATATACATATAGCCTAGTATACAGTTTCGACTTAGCTCTGAACTCCATCCATTAACCCCCAGCCCTCACACATTTAGTGGTTGGGGGTTAATTGAATGGGGGCTCCACAACAGCCTAACTGGTTTTTCCACTTAGAGATGTCCTCCTGAATTATCTATTCATTTACTTGGTCAATAGTGGCTCTCATTGTCTCCAGCCAAAAGGAGACAACAATGGATTACAAGATGCCAGCATGGATATATGATTTTAGTCTCAACCTGGGACAAAAAGGCATATTGTAGCTATATCTATATATTGCTGGCGTCATCTTGTCACATAATATCATATTCAGTTTGAAACATAAATATTTATACTGCATTTAATTTTAAGGATAACAATGTTTTTGTGATCATATATTTACAACCTTCACGCAAGCTACTTTCCCCACTACTTCTCATTCTTCTGTTACTGCCCCCTTCTTCACACAAGCTTTCTGCTAATAAATTGTATTAATGACCCGGATTACTTCTCTCAGTGTGGGCAGGGTCAGATCCAGCCAATGTTTAGCTATATTTTTGCAGACATGGTACAGTATTTTAGACACAACCAAATGTTCGATCTGATCTCCCAAGCATTCCAATACTCCTAATTGTGTACTCTCTGGCAGTTGCACCGGTAAACTCTATAAAGAAGGTCACCAATCCTACACCGTAACCTCAGCAGTTCTTTGCAAGCACACATCACTATTAATACCCATTTTGAACACCACAAATGATATATACAGTGAATATACACTATGGGAAAGAAATAATTGTAATCTAGGATGGACAACATTATTGAACAGTCTGCTTGTCATTGTCATAACGTCCTCCCAATCTGTGGCCAACAGTGGACCCACATCTGTTTCTCACTTAACCTGCACCCCCACCATAGGATCCCCCAAAGCACAGGATAAAAAACTTTTAAGTCAATGAAATCAATCCCCTGGAGGCCTCTACTTTCATTATATGTTCCAATATCCCTAATGAGTCATTTCTCAGGTTCACTGTGAATGCTTTCACTTGCAGCACATGTTGGAGGTGCATATATTGATAAAATACTTTTTTTTTTTTTTTTAGTTCAAATTTAACCCTAAACTATTGAACAGCCTTCAAACTATCTTACAATTAGAACAAGTACAAAACCCTTTTTAGTCTCCACTTATGCATATACTCCAGTTGAGAAAGTTCCCACAAATAAGGATTTTTTCACAGCAGGGTATCGGGTACAATCTTGATCTTCAGTATGCGCTTACACTCCCACCACACTATTGCGCACACATTTATGCAAGTGGACCCATCTGTCGCCAGGAACCCCAGTGACCTGGACATGCTGAGCATCTTGACATCTTGAAACTTGGTGTGCTGATGTTACAGCTGGTGGCCCAATTACAGGCCTCAACCATGACCCCTGGGCTGATGATGTCACAGAAGAGCGCCAGACCACACCATACCTCACCATGAGAGCGCCGGATCCTGTGAGGAAGCCCAAGGAGGTAACAGAGCATGACTATGACACTTTTATTTATTTTTTTACACCTCCTTGGGCCTCTCCTTATTATTATTTGAGCTCTGACGAGACCCCAGAATATAATAATGTCACTTTTCACTTTGTCATAACTTTCGCTGTGTTTGTCTTAGAAATTCTGTTGCTTATCCTGGAAAACCTATTTCAGGGCAGCGACACACATAGCAGTAACTATGCAGTGCTAATGCAGATGAACACTTAACATCCATGTACTTTTACTACGAATCATATGTTTTTCAAATAATTTTTAACGTCTGTGTGTTTTATGCAGGTAAACAACAGATGGAAGCAAACCAATAGCAGATAAATCGTATCTGAGATTAATGACATACAACCAACTTACATTCATTTCATATATAACATCCAATAAATTAATAAATTAAATTTATTAAAAAAATACATCCAAAGTCTATTTTTTGAAAACTATTTCTGCTCATAAATGTTACAATGATTTAATGAAATAACAAAGTAGACATAGATTTATACTGCTTCATATGAGAAAAGTAGATTACACATTTTTAGAGTCCGTTTTTCACTTTATGGTTCATTTTCACTCCCATTATTTTATTCTCCAGGTATCACCATTATAGCTGGTCCTATAAAGCTTCTAAGAGTATTTTTATGTGACAGTCACACTGCAGTAACACCTTGCAATTCATTGATGTTTTGATTTACTAGATAAGCCTTTCCTGCTTGCCAAACAGGCTGCTTTTCTGTGGCCAATAAATTCTGGTGATTACTCTCTATTTGCTGTCTTATACTAGGTGACATTTTAATATTGTCTTTTCATCCATTAAATCTCACCCATCATTTCAGAAGCCTAAACAACTATTTGAGCTGGAAAAAAAAGTCGTACTGTGAATTCCCTGTTAATGGTGAGTTTCTCCTGGTCACTGCTTTTCATCATATTTTAATGGTGGATAGGTTTGTTGTGACGTTCAATAATCAAAAGTATGTTTCAGACAGTCTCCCAGGAATACTCCAATTCTGGTTTGTATCACTCCCCCACCTTCTGTTGCAGAAGTTCCGCCAAGAATTGAGTGAACACGGAGACAGTGCTAGAGCTGGGATATTTTTCACTGTCTTTCCATCAAATTTTAACTGGGTCCCCTGAGTAAAAAGATACAAATGCCACAAAATGAAGCAGATGGACATTCCTTCAAAATATGTTTTGATTCTTTCTCTTTTATTTTTTAATGTCTGCAGTTTTTTACAGCTATAAAAATAGTCATTTTGTGATTCCTCTGCTTCACTTCACAGCCATTCAGCTTTGTCCTTTTAATATGGTTGGTGATAAGATTCCATTTATCTAATCCTGGCAACCATTCCCCTCATCCTTTCTGCAAGCCCATCTTTGGTATGCAAGGACATACATCATGGCATTATAAGTAATTATTCACACATGGGTGGGATGATAGGTAGACAATTGGTAAACTGAAAGAGATGCCTCCTGAGGCGTTAAATATCAAGGACTAATGGTTTGATAATTTCATGAAAATAATAGGGTCAGTTTATTAGTGTCACGTGGGTTCTGATTCTAAACCTTGTTTTATTGTCTTATTTTCCTTGCTCAGACATCCAAAAAGAAACATCTCTTGAAATCAGAGGCGATTATTGCTTTGCATTTTATTTTAAGAGCTTCTTATATAGATGTAGCATTCATTAAGGCACAATGCTTCATTAAATCTACAATTAAATAAATATAAGAAATGCATAATACATAGTTAATACAACTAGTGCCCCTCCTTTTATTTATTCTGGTATCACTTCTCTCATCTCCAGCCCCCTTTTCACCACCTCTTTTGGTCTTTCACAATGTTCTTCTTCCGCCACACATGTAGATGGCAACACGATAGATCTTGTCTTCCATCATCTCCTTACAGTTTCTAATTTACCTAACTCTTCTCTGCCACTCTGTGATCATAATCTTTTGTCTCTCACCATCAGTGCCCTCTCCCCTTCATAAGATACACCTACCCATCACACATATAGGAATTTGCGTACTAATGACACCCAGCACCTCTCAGATACTCTACAGTCCTCTCTATCCCCCATCTCCTCAATCTCCTGTCCCTATCTGGCCACCAGTCACTATAATGAAACCCTTAAAAATGTATTGGATGAGGTGGCCCCCCCTTCCACTCGTAAAGTCCCACATAGGAGGCAGCAACCCTGGCACATGCCACATATATGTTTTCTTCAGCGGTGCTCTAGGTGTGCCGAACGTCTGTGGAGAAAATCATGTTCACCTACAGATTTCCTCCACTTCAAAATTATGCTTAAAACATATAGATCTGCCCTTTACCTCACTAAACAAGACTATTTCACGGCTCTCATCTCTTCTCTCTCCAGCAACCCTAAGAGGCTTTTTTAAACTTTTCACTCCTTACTCACACCCAAGGTGCAGACGCCATTCACAGAACTTAGTGCTGATGACTTGGCCACTTATTTCCATGATAAAATTGATAAGATCCGTCAGGAAATTACTGCCCAAGCCCCAGGTGGCATTGATTCCCACACATAACATAGTAATGATCCCCTCACCAACCGAACTTCAGACTGTCCATTCTCATCTTTTGAACCTGTTACAGAAGAGGAAGTCTCTCAGCTACTTTCTTCATCTCGCCCTACGACCTGCAGTAGTGATCCCTTCCCCTCACACCTTCTCCAATCTCTGTCGCCTGCTGTCACGACTTACCTTACTAAAATATTTAACCTCTCTCTCTCTTCTGGAATTTTCCCATCCTCCTTCAACCATGCTGTTATAACCCCGCTATTGAAGAAACCCTCCCTGGACCCATCCTGTGCTGCTAACTATCGACCTGTCTCTAACCTCCCCTTCATCTTTAAAATCTTGGATTGCCTGGTCTATTCTCATTTAATCCACTATCTCTCTGCTAACTCTCTGCTTGACCCCTTGCAATCTGGTTTCCACGCTCTGCACTCTACTGAAACGGCCATCACAAAAGTCTCCAATGATCTCCTAATGGCTAAATCCAATGGTGACTTCTTTCTTCTTATTCTTCTGGACCTCTCTGCAGCTTTTGACACTGTTGACCATCAACTCCTCCTCACTATGCTCCGCTCAGTTGGCCTCAGGGACACTGAGCTCTCCTGGTTCTTCTCTTATCTCTCAGACCGCATGTTCAGTGTATCATTTGCAGGCTCTGTTTCTTCCCCTCTTTCTCTTGCTGTTGGGGTTCCTCAGGGCTCGTTCCTAGGCCCCCTGCTCTTCTCTCTCTACACAGCCCCAATTGGACAAACCACCAAATTTGGCTTTTGGTACCATCTTTATGCTGATGACACTCAATTATACACATCTTCCCGTGACACCCCTGCACTAATACAGAACACCAATGACTGTCTTTCTGCTGTCTCAAATATCATGTCCTCACTCTATCTGAAACTAAATCTCTCTAAGACTGAACTACTGCTGTTTCTACCATCTAATAGATCTGTCCCTGATATATCCATTGCAGTCTCAGGCCTTACTATAACTCCTAAGCAGCATGCCCGCTATCTCGGGGTCATGTTTGATGCAGACCTTTCCTTCACTCCCCATATTGAATCACTTGCACACTCATGTCACCTCCACCTCAAAAACATCTCCAGAATATGCCCTTTCCTTACCAGAGATACATTAAAGACACTTATTGTCTCTCTGATTCATTCTTGCCTTGACTACTGTAACTCCTTACTAATCGGTCTTCCCCTTACTAAACTCTCCCCTCTACAATCTATTCTGAATGCAGCGGCCAGGCTCATCTATCAGTCTAGACGCTACAGCGATGCCTGTGGTCTGTGCCAGTCGCTACATTGGCTGCCTATTCATTATAGAATAAAATATAAAGTTATCACTCTCATCCACAAGGCTCTCCATAATGCCGCACCTCCCTACATTTCCTCCCTCATCCCTGTCTACTGCCCAACCTGTGTTCTCTGTTCACTCAATGACCTAACACTTACATCCTCTATTATTAGAACTTCCCATGCTCATATACAAGACTTCTCCCGCAGTGTCGGACTGGGGAGTCTAGGGCCCACCAGTGGAATTATTTCTAGGGGCCCACCATCAGGATCCCTGCAAACCAGCGATACCAAGACAGTTGACCAGTTGAAGGTAATAACATATCAGGAGCCATGCTGCTCACCCGCCATACAATGTGCAACACTGCACTACCTAAACCTATTGCTACATACTGTATGGAAAGTGAACAGCGTGGCTCCTAGAAATGTTACCATTACCTATAGCCGCGCTGTCCTGGAACAGCTGATCTGCAGAGGTCCTGGCTGTTGTGTCATCACAGATGTAATATTGATGGTCTATCCCAAGGACAGACCATCAATATTACAAAGATGGATAAACCCTTTAAAGATTTGTCCAGGAATTGGAGTGACCCATGTGCTGGGAGGGAGGTGTAAAATAAAAAATAAAATAAAAAGCACCTTCACCTGTTCCTGTTGCTCAATTGTCCGCTGCCAGTGTCCATTCAGTCTCGCGCCGGTGCCTCCATGCTGGGAGTCCTGCACCTCATGGGACGACTGAAACCAATTACGTCTCATTTCCGGAATCCTGTATCTAACAGACACAGGCGGGGACAACGGAGTGATGGGGACAAAAGCTCAATGAAAAACACTGGAAAAAAATATATTGGGATTCACTGCAATTTTTTCCCACAATGTTTTTTTAGCTGCATCTCGTTGTTGCGCCTAATCCTTAAAGAAGACCTATCACGATCTGGGGCACATGGGGTTTAATACACCGCTAGAAAGCCAACAGTGCGCTGAATTCAGCGCACTATTGGCTTTCACGTTCTGTGCCGGTACCATAGATCTTCATCGTCAGAAGTGCATTATGACAGTCAGTCAGGAACGCCCTTCCTCACGGTAGCGTCTATAGCGCTGTACTGTGAGAGGGGTCGTTGCTTACCAGCCAGTGATGACGCTGAGCGCCTATAGCGCTCTCACAGTACAGCGCTATAGGCGCTGCTGTGAGGAAGGGTGTTCCGGACTGACTGTCAGAAACGCCTTTCTGACAGTGAAGAGCTACGGACTGATAGCTCCTCACCGGGAGCACAGAATGGGAAAGCTGAAAGTGCGCTGAAATCATCGCACTGTCAGCTCTCTAGCGGTGTATTAAACCGCACCTGCCCCAGGAGGTGAGAGCTCCTCTTTACCATCTCAACATACTGCACACCACACTATAAGGATAAGGCCTAACACAGCGTCCCACAGCAAAAAAACACTGCGGGAAAACCCCCGGCGCCGACACATCAGTTTTTCCTGCAGCGCTTTTTGCAGAAACTTCACAGAGGTTTCCGTTTCCGCGCTCGTTTTGTACACGACACAGGACTGGGAGCAGAAAGCTTCATCCACTTTTAGTTGCCTGGCAGATTCACTGCAGCTCAGCTCCCACTGACTTCAATAAGTGCGGAGATGCAGAGAAGGTGCCGGCTGATATACAGTGGACAGAGCTTTCTGCTTCTGGCCCCGTATTGTGTACAGGACTGGTACCAGAAGTGGCTCCATACAGCTGATCGGTTTGAGGCCTGGGTGTGGGCCCCCTACAGATCAGGCATTTATAGCCTATTCTGACGATAAACCATAGAAAATTATGCCAGGACAACCCCTTTAATTTTCCCCCCATATGCCCCACACTTTAAAGAGGTCGTCCAGCATAATTTATTTTTTTTGGTTTATAATTAGTCCTGGGAGGTGAAAAACAAATTACACATAAAAAAAAACCCAGCACTCATCTGTTCCCAGTGCTCCGGTCCTGCAATTCTGCTGGTAGTTACATGCCGGACTGGACCGCACTGGGAGACACTGAGACAGGCAGACTTCCCCCTGCACACTCCGATCGGCAGTGTGCTTAAAAAAATAGAAAGTGTTTTTAAGGGCTCGTTCACATCTGCGCCCGGGGTCTCCGCCCTGCAGGCATTTTTCAAACCCATTCAAATGAATGGGTTTGAAAAGTGTGCGTCCGTAAGCGCCCGTGAGCATTTTGTGCTCACCGCGGCGAAACGTTTTTTTTTTTTTTAACCAGACACAAAGTCGGACATGCAGGACTTTGTGTCTGGTTTAAAAAAAAAAAAAAACGGTTTTGCCGCAGAGAGCATAAAACACTCACCGGCGCTCACGGCCAGACTCGAACCGATAGGTTTCTGTCTTCTACATGCAGAAGATGGAAACCTCAGAATGGAGACCAAACGCTGGTGTGAACCCAGCGTTAACTGTGTTTTGCTCAGTAGGGCCTAATCCTTAGTGGTCCCTGCACACAGTATTATGCCCCATAGTGGTCCCTGCACACAGTATTATGCCCCATAGTGGTCCCTGCACACAGTATTATGCGCCATAGTAGCTCCTGCACACAGTATTATGTCCCTCAGTGGCCTCTGTACACAGTATTATCCCCCATAGTGGCCCCTGCACACAGTATAATGTCCCATAGTGGCCCCTGCACACAGTATAATGTCCCATAGTGGCCCCTGCACAAAGGTATTATGCTCCATAGTGGCCCCTGCACACAGTATTATGCATCACAGTGGACTTCCCGAAAAGGGAAGATGTGAATCGGGCCTAATACATATAACATACATTTACACACATACATTCATATACATACACACACACACACACACACACCAATCTACAAATATACAGGACTCACACAGTATATCAGACACTTTACACAAATATACACACATTAAATATACATATTTTACCCCAAAAATGTACTTATCCCACAGAATGGCCCCTGCACATAGTATTATCCCCCATAGTGGCCCCTGCACACAGTATTATGCCCCATAGTGGCCCCTGCACACAGTATTATGTCCCATAGTGGCCCCTCCACACAGTATTATACCCCACAGTGGCCCCTGCACACAGTATTATACCCCACAGTGGCCTCTGCACACAGTATTATCCCCCATAGTGGCCCCTCCACACAGTATTATGCCCCATAGTGGCCCCTGCACACAGTATTATGTCCCATAGTGGCCCCTGCACACAGTATTATACCCCACAGTGGCCCCTGCACACAGTAGTATTCCCCATAGTGGCCCCTGCACACTGTATTATCCCCCATAGTGTCCCCTGCACACAGTAGTATTCCCCATAGAGGCCCCTGCACACTGTATTATCACCCATAGTGACCCCTGCACACAGTATTATGTCCCATAGTGGCCCCTGCACACAGTATTATCCCCCATAGTGTCCCCTGCACACAGTAGTATTCCCCATAGTGGCCCCTCCACACAGTATTATGCCCCATAGTGGCCCCTGCACACAGTATTATCCCCATTAGTGTCCCCTGCATACAGTATTATGTACCATAGTGGCCCCTGCACACAGTATTATACCCCGTAGTGGCCTCTGCACACAGTATTATCCCCCATAGTGTCCCCTGCACACAGTAGTATTCCCCATAGTGGCCCCTCCACACAGTATTATGCCCCATAGTGGCCCCTGCACACAGTATTATCCCCATTACTGTCCCCTGCATACAGTATTATGTACCATAGTGGCCCCTGCACACAGTATTATACCCCGTAGTGGCCTCTGCACACAGTATTATACCCCACAGTGGCCCCTGCACACAGTATTATCCCGGCCCAGAGTGGCCCCTGCACACAATATTATGCGCCATAGTGGCCCCTGCACACTGTATTATTCCCCATAGTGGACTTCCCGAAAAGGGAAGATGTGAACTAGGCCTAATACATATAACATACATTTACACACACACACACACACACACACACACACACACACACACACACACACACACACACACACACACACACCTATCTACAAATATACAGGACTCACACAGTATATCAGACACTTTACACAAATATACACACATTAAATATACATATTTTACCCAAAAAATGTACTTACATTTGGCTGTGTCCTGTCTGTCCTGTCTGGCTGTGGTGAAAGCTCTTCGTTTACAGCAGCCAGCAGACTTCCCCCTGCACACTCCGATCTGTGTGGGGGAGGGGCAGCACAGCTCCTGCTAGTGACGGCAGTGTGCAGTGCAGGGAGCAGAGACACCCACTCCCAGCGATTGATACAGGGGCCCATTTTGGCACGGTCAGGATCCCGATTGGGCCCCTGAAGATCCCGATCGGGCCCCTGACAAGTGCATTTAGATAAAACTAATAGTCAGGCTCGGGGGCCTGACTATTAGTTCCCCGGGTCCCCGGCAGGCCAGTCCGACCCTGCCTATGCTTTTTATTAAATAAAACGAGCAGCAATTTATAGTTGGGGCCTGGGGCCCACCGGGGGATTCCCCGGTGCTCCGGCGGGCCAGTCCAACCCTGTTCTCCCGAGTTGCACCACTTCTCTGGAATGCTCTACCCCGGACAATCAGATTAACTCCCAATTTCTACAGCTCCAAGTGTAAATTAAAGACATCTTTTCAGACAGGACTATCCCAATTCCTAATGTAAACCCTTCCTAATGTAAACCCTGTACCATCATTAGAATCCCCCAAATTTAACCCTCCTCTGTTCCAGCTCCCACATTACCCCACATGATATGATGCCATTTCAGGCTAACTCTATGTGTCCAAGCACCATCCACATGTTAAAGGACACAACTGGTGACCGCTCAAAGTTTTATGTTTGTGTAATGACAGTAACCTCTATTACAAAATTGTCTGACCTCTGCATAAGCAATGTGCCCCTGCTACCTCTTGTGTCACCCCCTCTACCTCATAGATTGTAAGCTCTTGCGAGCAGGGCTCTCAGTCCCATTGTGCAAAATGACTTTCTTTGTTATGTATCTTTCTGTCTGTATTTGAACCCTACTAATTGTACAGTGCTGCGGAATATGTTGGCGCTATATAGATAAAATTTATTATTATTATTATTATTATTATTATTTCATTACTTTAAATGACTACCAACATTTAAGACTACACTATGCACACTGCGCTCTGCACATACTGTAGTATTTAGTGTATAAGTATGAAAACTTAAAGGGATGCCTAGAAGTAGAAATAAGGATCTGCTTTTTCTTTTCAAATGGTGACACTCTTCTCCATGGGCTGTATGTGCTACTGCAGCACAGCATTATTGACTTGAATGAAGCTGAACTGCCATACTAGATGCAAACCATAAACAGAAGTAATCCAAGTAAAAGAAATCCAGCGGCAATGGAGCATGTTGAATAAAAAACTTCTCCTTTATTTGTAGAAAACTTAAATAAAAGTCAGCAATACACACGAGTCACAGGTAAAAGGGAGGGGAAGCGTCAGACTGACGCGTTTCGGATTTATTAATCCTTCCTCATAGTCTGTACGCTACTGAGGAAAGAAGGTCCTTATATATCTACAACCACCTGCATACGATGGACTGATTATGCAAACTATTAACAGGTGAACACCTAAGGTCCAAACTTTCCTCAGTGACATCACTGGCAAGTTAAAAACAAACAACACAGTTACTAAATTGAGGCAGACAATAAATACATTGCATTTTGTTACTATGGAAGTAAAGAGCTATCATACATGTCAAACTACAAAAGACTTCTTCACAATACAAAAAATATATGTTGTGTGCGCCGTACCTAACTCCACTGTCAAAACATTAAAACTTACTGCATTAGTAAACTACAAGGGTAATTGTGAACTTCCCTATGTATAAAATTTAATAATGATACATGACAGAAATAGAAATGGTCGCATATTGAGAACATAACCACCTATTAAACATTTATAATAAATCCATGAATAAATTGTCCATTCATAATTCTGACATCCATTTGTAAAATGTCACTGTATAAATTGATCACATGATGTCAGAAAAGACTCTTGATAGACGAGATTCACATTCTCTCTGCCCTCAACAAAGATGGAGGAAGTTATGACGGAATTCTCTACTGCGCATGCTCAGGGAGAAAGCCGATCACTTGACTCGGATTTGGGCCGATCATTGGACGTAAGATGATTAACTGTTTATGAAGCAAACGGCAAAGATTCTCCCTTTAGAGCTGCGAGCTGCATATATGAATGAACCAGCGACATCAACCCATTCAGTATGAACGTTGAACACGAACATGAATGCAATCTTTATGGAACTACAAAAAGTAAGTAAAAACACAAAAATTAGAGAAAATGACACATAAGAAATAAATATCCTTGTGAGATGTCACTATAAAGAAGGCTCTTACAAGAAAATGATCAATTGATATATAGTTTTAAATATAGTTATTTACAGAATATGATTATGAATAGTATAATGATCTATATCGTGATTCTCCTGAAGCAAAAGGGATTGCATAGGACACTCTACATGGTACACATATGATACATCGTTTCTTTGATTTAGGCCTACTGGGAACCGAGTGTCTATATTAAAGATCCAAAACACTTTGTGTAATCTTAACTGATGTTCCCAGTTGCCTCCTCTGATGGGCTTGGTCACTACTTCTATGCCCTTAAAGGTGAAGCTAGTGATGTTACCATCATGTACATCATTTACCTTTCTGTTTATCCACCATAAGACTGGGAGATATCTGACGGCCGTAAATGACGGCTGTAAATGACGGCCTTCTTTTCCTATAGAACTCTATGTAAACGTTTTATGACGGCCGTAAAAGACACACAAATTACACACAAATGACGCCTGGCGTTACTCTGTGTGAATGCAGCCTTAGTGTTTGAGAAAAAATGCACCAAAATTCTGGCCATTTTGTGGTGCATGTGTTGCATTTTTTTTTTGTGCTCCATCCCTTTTGCCATGCCCAAGGGATACCATGCTAGTGTGTCAGATACTGTCTAAGGCTGGGACCCCACCTGGCAATAAAAGCTGCTGTCAAAGCAAATTGGATGGGATTTTAGTGAATCGCATCCCCACTTTTTACGGTAAAATCTGTGCAGCAATACACACTGCGATCTCCAAAACCATTGTGTTTTTGGAAACCCAGTATATCTCAATTATTCCAAAAAACGCTGATGGTATATATATACAGTATATTTTTTTAAAAAAATGTAGATTGTAAGCCCCATATAGGGATCACAATGTAATATTTTTTTTCCCCTATCAGTATGTCTTTGTAGAATGGGAGGAAATCCATGTAAACACAGGGGGAACATACAAACTCCTGGCAGATGTTGTTCCTGGCAGCATTCAAACCCAGGACTCCAGCACTGTAAGGCTGCAGTGCTAACCATTGAGTCACCGTGTTGCCGCGGTTTTCCTATCGGTATAATTGAAGCAGAAAGTATACAGAGGAAATCTGTGCTGTGCAAAGCGCTGTGGGAAGAGCCACAATGTGTTACCACTGTGGTTTTTCATCACTTTTTTGCTGTGGGACACCGTGTGGGGTCTTAGTCTAAACTGTATAAAATACTTAGTAAATCAGGTGTAAAACATGTAGACTTTTTTTTTTTTTTTTAAATTACTCCAGAATCCTGATGCACTTATTTTTCTTCCCCATAGTACTGTACAACAGTTATCATAGATTCCAATGGTACTTTTTTTTTTAAAATTGTGATTCAATACGCTAAGGCTGGGTTCACGCCACTGTTGTACTCCATTATGAAGGTGTCCGTTTAAAACCCCCCAAAATGGATACCTATCGTAATGGACATTATCGGACACTAACTGATGTTAATGTGTCAGTTTTTTTTACCTGATTCATCATTAGTGTCAGTTACTGTCAGTTTTATTTTTTTTTCTCCTTTCTGAGCATGTGCAGAAAAAAAGGACACAAAATAATGGACAGTAACTGATGGCTCTAAGTTACTGTCCGTTATAAGTCCGTTGCCCATAGACTTCAATGTTAAAATAATAACAGACACTTGCCGTCCATTTTTTCTAATGGACACAAAAGTCCTGCATGTAGGATTTTTTGTCCACTGGAAAAAAACGATTTCTGACAGATTGTGTGTAAACGGACACAATATAAAATCCCATTGAAATGAATGGAAATTTTAACAGATTTTTGATGGTTCAGCTAGTGTCCGTTGCTAAAATCTTGTAATGGACAATAGCTACGGACACCGCTGATAGTCATCAATGGTAGTGTGTACGCCCCCTAATTCAACATTTTGTAAATATGTAAATTAGTCCCAAAGTGCTACGTAGGGCATTCCCTCACAGAGTAAGGACACATGAATCTGAGGGAATGCCTTAAGCAGCACTCGATGGTCACATCTATAAAAGGATAAATCTCAGTATTGGAGTATCAGATCACAAAAAAGGCACAATAGGAAACAGCGATAACCGCCATACAATACAATGTGTTTAGTTTAAAATGGTTGTTCCTGATGACAGATTTCATTCAAGTCTATTATGTTAAATTTATTCAATCCAGAATCTATAGTTCATGTCATTGATGATTCGAGGGATGACACACCGGGGTTCTCTTCTCACTATGTGACAGTATTATCTTGGCTCTGTTAGGATTACTATTTGCATATTACACAGCACTTTTATATAGCTAATTAATAAAATTATGAAAAGGTCTCCTGATATAAAATTTAACGATACAATTCCATTTTGTGACAGGACTTTATCATTTAAGAAACAGGAGGTGATTCCTGAGCTATGCAGATTAGTGACTAGTCTTAAAGGACCGTACAAATGAGCAGCGTGACATTACATCTAACAATCTGTTTTCTATGAATGACACACAAACTTATTTCAGTTTATGGCACAAGCCAAGCACTTTTTCCTTCAGCTAATGCAATTCACTAGAAATATTTTATGTGGTTTGTTAAAATAATTTCTAGGTCAGTGTTAATATTTGCATTGCTTGCCATAAAGAAAGGAAATTTCTAATATGTTAACATTTTGACTCCAATAAAAATTACAAGGACAATAGAGTTAATTTTCTATGTTTCATCATCTTTAGTTCCTTTCGACATGTCACATCTTCTCATATTTAGAATGGGCTGAGGGACCAGTGAAATTCAATTACCTCCTGTCAGTGTTATTTACATTGATTTATACATTATTCACTTTGACAAGTTCATTGTGCAGCATTAATATGCCCTAATAGCTTTATTGTTTATTAATACACAGCCCAATTCCAAGGCATAGAAGTAATGTCAGGCTCTAATTCAGATTTCTGCTATATGCAGATGTCTATAACAAAAACTATGTCATGCTCTGAAGTATCTGCCTCATGAAAGGAGTGGTGTCGACTTTTAATTAATTGAGCACAAAGTCATGTCTATCAGTTTCACAGAGTTGAAAAAATGTAGCTCATTGCTTGGATGTATGGCGATTTGTCTAATATAAAATATATATCTGTGATGAATATTAAAAGGGATATCCAGTATTAAAAAAACAGGGCTGCTATGTTTCAGAAAGAGCTCCACTTCCTTTTCTCAGGAAGTGACATCACATCTATTGGTCACATGACTAATAGACTGGGCTGCAGCATGCCATATAACCAACGGATGTGGTGCCATTACTTGAGAAGAGAAAGTGGAGCTATTCAGAAATAGAGCTGCCAAGCTTTTTTAATCCTGGAATTTAATTTAATTAGAATTAATATAAAATACATTTAATACTTTACACATCACATAGGCACAATTTTTTTCTGCTATCGGAGCTAAGAGGAAGGATACTGGATGTGGATTGCTGAAACAAAAAACTTAACAAAAATCAGTGCAAAATAAGTAATGTGGTTTATACAGTAGCTCTCAGGAGTAGAAATGAGTGAACAGTGAAATGTTTGAAGTTCGATTCGGGTACTCGCTCAATACTCGACTGTTCGATCGAACATCGAACCCCATTATAGTCTATGGGAAATAAATACTCGTTTAGGGGGAAACCACTATTCAACTCAGGAGGGTCACCAAGTCCACTATGACACCCCAAGAAATGATGCCAACAGCCTGGAATGCAACTGGGACAGCAGGGGAAGTATGTCTGGGGGTATCTAACATGCCCAAGTCACTGTATTACGTCGGGATCCCTGTCAGCTTTCGATATGCGCGAGCTGACTTTTTCCCATAGGAATGCATTGACCAGCGTTGAATGGCCGAATGCCATACAGACTACAGCATTCGGCCAATCAACGCTGGTGCTGTCGGAGGCTCATCTGTGAGGAGGTGGAGTCTAAGATCGGATCAGAATGGAGACTGCTGTGGACCGATCTTAGACTCCGCCTCCTCCGGCAGAACCAGCTTTGATTGGCCGAATGCTGTACTCTGTATGGCATTCGGCCAATCAACGCTCGTCAATGCATTCCTATGCCGACATGTAGCAGTGCTGGCCATGAGCTCAGCTTGACTACTCTGGAGATGCAGCCGAGCCGAGCGCATGGCCAGCACTGCTACAGCGGAGAACCTCTGCTACATCGAAGAACCGCTGAACCCTGCTGCACACTCAGCACTGCTGCATACTTAATTGCCATGAGGAAGGGACGATAAGGAGTCCCGAAAAGCTGTTTCTATGCTGTATCATCTGCAATTGCCCTCGGGTATCCTGTAATGGTTTTTACTATGGAGCAATAAAAGTTAAATTTTACTTTTTCGCCTGGTGGATACTGGATTTTTTTACTCGTATACCTACATGGTCATTGTTGGCTTGAGTCCACCTTCATCCGAGCAGCCCAGGAGAAAGCCTGAAGATAGAAGGGTGAGCTGGATTTTCTATTTATTGTGTGGAATAAATACTTATACTCGCCTTTTCTAGGCTTTTGATGCATCCTCTCTGGGGCTCTTCCGGCCTCTGATTGAGTGTGACTTCACTGGCCTGAAAAGTCCAGTAGAAGATGCTGGGATGCGTCAGCTTCTGAATATAACTAGAGGCAGTCATTCTTTTCATGGCTTCTCTGTCTGGGCCATCATACAGTATATATTATTTTAAAAGTCCCATTTAGTCTTTCTACTTTCTCACTACATTGTAGTTGATATTGTGTGTAGCAAGACTGTTGTATTCCTAGATCCTGGAGTATTTGTTATATTTCCCCAGTGAAATTAGTCCCCCAGTCACTGTCTATGACACTTTGTCCCTTTCTAGAACCCGATATCTGCCCATTACCCCTTTGCTACATATTTTGTGGTAGCTTTGGACATTCACCAAGCTTCAGGCCATTCTAAAAATGAGGACCTACTCATAGGTACATATCTTGGGCAATTGCAGAAAATCTATTCACAATCGCTGGAATGGTCTGCAATGCAATGGTCTTGGGGGGCATTTCTGTGGTGCCTTAATGGTTTGTCCTGGGTTATGTTTTCCTCAAATGCTATATCTTTGAAAGAATCTGGCTGCTGCTTCCCCAAATCCAAGTACCACCTAGTATTGGTTTATCATGTTCACCATAATTTCTCTGGAGCAGTGTGGTCCATGTGCCAACTGAGTCATCATGGAATATAAAGCTCACGGAAGATAATTCACCCACATACTAAACTACATTCACTTTTGCTGCTCCCCTCTTTTCCCACTCTCTTTGCTCCTCTTTGGTACCTTGCTTCTGCATTGTGTTCAGTAGAGGTACATCTGTACAGGAGTAGGCACCCTGTTGTGACACATAGGGATAGGTACTCTTGGAGGGCAGTTTGTTTAACATCCTTGTTTGCCCTGGTGTTACCAAGTCCTTCAGGAGTCTTTTCTCTTGTATGAGCCTGCACTTTTATCACTGCTACTTTTTTTGGCAGTTGTAGTACTATAAAGAGACTTCTAATCAATTCTACATGCTATATTGGCTTATCTGCTACTTCAATGAAGTCTTGACTTATTCAAATTTGTCCAAAATCATGAGCTTCTTCAAAAGCGTACCAAGAATTGGTGTAAAAGTTTGCAGTTTTCCCTTTAACCAGTGTACATGCTGCAGCAAATGTCATTAGCTCTGCCTCCTGTGCTAAAGAGGTAGGTGGGAGTATTTCTTGTATGATGGCTTCTTCCAGGGTGCTTACTTCATATCTTGTTCTTGGACTGACCTCATGCTAGTATCTAGAAGCATCTATGTAAATCTCAAAATCAGCATTAGTTGAGTACCATGAGTAATATTGTCTCATTTCCAATTCAATTAGCTCCATACAATTTTGTCAGGAAAGTTTTGTGTTTGTATATTTTTACCTATAAAGTGTTCATCATTGCTGCTCTCACTGTCTATTTGTTCTCCAGTGTTTCCCTCTCTTTTGAATACAGAGGTGCAATGAAGCTGGGTTTAAAACTGTGCATCTCTTAGCTGTAACATTGGAAGCACAGAGTAAAATCCTTTTTATCTGGTCAACCTCATAGCTGAAAGATGTTTAGTGCTAGCTTAGTTGTTATATCTGTCACAGAGTGATACTTGAATAGTAAGATGGTGTCCTAGCAATATGTCTATGTACTTTTTCTTCAGTAGGACAGCGGCCGCTACTGCTCTGATGCAGTAAGGGCTAGTTCACACGTGGGCAAAGGGGAGGTTTTTGACAGCGGAATTCGCTTCAAAAACCTCTCCTTTAACATGGTGGTCTATGTAGACCACTAGCTTTTTTTTTCCTCCTAGCGTTTTCCGCCTGAAGAAGCAACATGACTTTTCTTCAGGCGGAAAACGCCTGAAGAATTGCATAGAAGTGAATGGGAGGCGAAAACCGCGCGGTAAAAAACTGCGCGGTTTTTTGCACACAAAACCGCGCGGTTTTTTGCAAAAAACCGCGCGGTTTTCGCCTGCAGTTTCTATAGCACATATAGGAAAAAAACCCTAGCGAAAACCGCTAGCGAAAACCGCGTCAAAAACCTCGTCAAAAACCGCGTGGAATGCAAAAAACAGCGTCAAAAAAACTCCTCGAGGTTTTTTACCTCACACAAATAAGCTAGGCGGTTTTCACGTGTGAACTGACCCTAAGGAGATCCCTCAATAACTGAAAAGGAATAATATCCCAATGGTCTTTGTCTGGTTCCTTGGTTATGTGTCAATATTTTATGAGCATATCGCTCTATCTCATGTCAGAACAAAGTAAATGGTTTGTCATATTTAGGTAGTGCTAAAGCAGGTGCTGTCACTATATCATGCTTTAACTGAGTAATGCACTGTAATTGGTTTTCAGTCAATGTCACTTTTCCATTTTTGCACCCTCCTGTTAGCATGTTATAGAGTGGTTGAAATTTCTCTGAAACATTAGTTATCCACTCTCTACAATATCCCACAAGACCCAGAAGTGGCCATGCTTGTTTCATATTTAATGAGTGGGGATGCATCTTAGACCACTCTTTCTGATGTCAAATGTCAGGTTCCCTGACTGATGCAATGTCCAAAAAGGTCGCTTTGAGTTAAGCAAGGCTTACTTCTTGATTTGGCTAGAAAGCACAGTCTCAAAATACTTTCAGTTTTGCAAACTTTTTCAGATGTCACACAGAGCAATAAGTCATCCTCATATTGAAAGAACTGAACGTCATGAAACTGCAATCTTCATCCTTCTACCATTTGTATTTTCACCCCTTGAGGTAATCTTATCCAGCCATTCTTTAAATCATTTTAGTAAAAACTAAAATCTATAGCTTTCTATTTATTGGTCCTTCTATTACCTGTAAACTTCAATTGTGATCCTAGCTTCTAATGCTCCCAGTAAATCTGGTTAACAAGGCATGACTCAGATATCACAAATTCATAAATATAATGTCCTGTTCTCTGATCATTAATTCTACTGGTTTACTTTCTTTAAAAGTAGTTGGTTGTCTAGGCCTGTCCATGACGCAGTGGTATTTCCTGCTTACTTTGGATACTTCTTGTGCTCAGGCTGCTCTGGTGTCTATAAAGAGTTTGGATGATATTTTAAATTGGGTGTCTTCTCTTCTAGACTCATCATTTCAATATTGGACCATAGTTTATACTACCTGGTAAAGATGGGCAAATCAATTTGTCCTGAACATTCCAAATTGTTTGGTTTTAAAGAAACAGAAATGGTGATTCACTTCAGATGAAAAATCAAAATGCCCGTGCTATGAGAAAACGGCACACCATTGTGATTGACCAGTAAAGGCTTCTGGGAAAGTCGGGCATGATGTTCAGGTGCTTCCTATAGAGGGCAGCATAACAGTCTGTTATAACTGTCTCCCTATTTACATCTTGGGAGACAGATTTTCATATTCCTCCCATGATCCCTTACAGTGGAGCGACTATGGCTGTATAAGTCTCCACACACCTAATAGGTGGTCTCTCCTTATGGAGTGACATTATCCCTATAATCAGGAAATACAGAGCAGACAATGTGTGCAGTGACACATATCAATGACAGCCTCTTAACAGCAAAGTGCTGCTGATTTTGCCTGCACTAATCTTAAACAAAACTTACTCCATTACATACAAATGATTTGTTATTGTTCACCCAATATACAGTATAGCCTGTGCTAATCTTAAAAAAATATCTCTGTTACATACAAGAGGTTTCTTGTTCACCCAATATACAGTATAGCCTGTGCTAATCTTACAAAAGGGAAAGATAGGATAGGTGACAGACAAAAGTAGAGGAAGGAGGAAACACTTGTGCAAGTACTACTACTAGCAATAAGAATGTGTGTGGCAAGAACAACACTGCTTCTGGCTTTGATAGCGCTGCCAGTAGCTGAAGGATTGTTGTACTTCCTGAGAAAGAAGATGAAGTTTTTGATTATTTAGCTGGCTCATCTCAGTCACAAAAGAATATCGCGTCTGAGCGTTATGTAATCTTGAGTCAGGCTTCTGTGTGTTCCTCCTCCTACATAACACGTATTTTACAGTGGACCTTTCTGGATTGTCAACTGTGTCTTCTTCACATTCCTCACTGACACAGATTACTGGTCAGACCTTTATCCTCTTTATCCAGCAATGTGCACAAGCAGAGGAGGAAGACATGATTACTGTTAATGGTGGAGGTAGTAGTGGCAGATGGTTTGGTACTACCACTTCTGGTAGTCATTTGGTAGGGGAACTAGGAGAACTTCTGCAGGTGGAAATTCTGAGGGAAATTTCTGAGAGAAAAAATTGGGTAAGATTATGGCATTGCAGATGATGATTCTCTTGTGGATAGGACCTTGCAACTGGGTCAGAGTGACAAGGAGACATCAGATTATGAAACTGAACAAATGGTGATGGGGAGGTGAAAAAAAAATAAAAATAAAAAATTCATACTCATCTCTGTGGGCCTTCTTGCTGCTTCCGGCACTCTCCTAGTGATGTCTGACGTCACAGAAGAGCGCCATCAGCCCAGGCTCACCTCTAGGGCCTGTGATTGGGCCTCAGTATCGCTTAGCATGTCCATGTGACCGCTGGTTGGCCAATCACAGTGTGTGTTCTAATGCCCCTATCTGTTCATTGACTCTCAGGCAACCCTGAATCTATTGCCAGAAATCTAAAGTCTTGTAGGCTCCGGAGCAATATTTTGTCTGGGCCCCCTACCTTATCCCTACAGCAAACTCTTGATAATGATAGTTATGGGAGCTAAGGAGTTTAATCATTCTTAGTGTGGTTAGGGTAATCTGTGGGTCTCCTTGGCTTATGGACCAGATGGAAGCTTCAATCTCAATACTGATGCCAGTGCAGGTTCCTGGGCCCGAATGTGACTGCACCCTCTGCACCCCCTCAAGTTACGCAGTTTCCCTCTGCGGACTTTCAGTGAAAAGCTCTGTGGGAAAAACTGTAATGTTTTTTGCTGTGGTTTTTTCCACAGCGCTTTTTTTTGCTGTGGCCCACTATGCGCAGCCTTAGCGTAAAGTGGTGTCTCTAAGCTGCCATAGGCATTGCTTTGGAATATTGCTATTGTGCTGTCTGCAAACTGGCCTACTCTGAGATACAGGCTCATAGCTATTGTCCTATTTAAATAAACAAATAACTGTTTTATTATAACCAACAAAGTTATGAAAAAATAAAGCTCTACGCTATAGAAATCGCAGTCCAGCACCTGCCTTAGCAAATCTTCTAAATAAATAAATGATATACCAACTGTGTGGCTTTGCATTTGAAAAAAATGCATTCATATTACCAGTGTAGAGTTTACAGAGCCATTAGCCTCTACAGCAGTGAGGTGTACAGCCGCTACACAGCATAACAAGTATTTCGCTTTACTAGAAATGAAAACGGCTCTGGGAGCAAACAAATTAAGTTTATTATGTATGCGTAATGTGAAGACAGGGCTAGAAAACATCCTGGAAGAGCTTATAGAAGAGGGGAGAGAATAGGTAGAGTGTGCTGACAATAATTGCAAGGGAAGATTATGCAGCGCCGGCTGCTCGACAGTACCTTCGTCCTGCAGTCAGCGTTCATCAAAAGGTCTCTTCTGAATGGGATATGAAAAGCATTTGTCTGTTCCAAGGCACTCAGCCACTCTGGTTTACATTTTTGAAGGATAATTTTAAATGAACACAAAACTATTAAAACAGTTTTGCACTTGTACCATGTCAGCTCAAATTTTCCAAATGAGTCATTTGGCCACACAAGACTTAAAAGTTTCTAAAAAAAAAATTTAACTGGTACAAAAAATAAAAAGGAGATACGCAGATGAATAAAGCAAAAGTGATCTAGTTTATTTTAATAATATATTGGAACAAATACATAAACATCATTTTTTACTTCTTCTTTTGAGCTTTTTTCTAGAACATGTTCTGTTGCAGAGACGGGATTGTCTGGAATCATTGTGACATATGGTATAGTTCATCAAACACATGAGATTATACTGTATGCATTATTATAACTACATATTTATCATATTCAGCAATGGAAATGTATCCCACTTCTTTATGAATCTGTATTTTACTGTGTGAATAGACAGTGAACATATAAAATGCCAGCCAAAATGGTGAAAATAAAGTTCAGTGCTGTTCATAGTTAAGGTGGTCATATACCAATAGCGCATGGCCAGGTGTTTGCAATATAATGTACAGAAGCTAAAGGCTAAACAATAACCTTTTTCTCCCAGTCCCCTGCTCATTGTGCTAGTGTTTAAAGAGCCTGGGAGTTGAGAGAAGAAAAAAAGCCAGGCAAGATCCATATTTAGGCTAAGGCCCCATATGGCGTCCTGCAGCAAAAAAGTGCTGCAGTAAAAGTCATGGCAGCAACACATTGCAGTTCTTCCCGCAGCACTTTAGACAGAAAGTTCATAGAGGTTTTCTCTGTGGAGTTTGTTTCAATTATAACTATGGGGAAACTGACATGATGCGATTTCCTAAACCACACTGCTTTTGGAAATTGCGCCATGTCCACAGCCCAGTTTGTACCACAAAGTGGGCATGAGATTCATTGGAATCCTATCCACTGACATCCCATGTCCTGACTCTAAAAAACAGTGATTTTTTTTTTTCCCCACGGTTTTCCAGTGTGGTCAAATAAAGGCATTTATGCCACATGGTGCCCTGGTCTTTAAAACACTGTTGTCGGTGGTGACATCAAAGGGAGTGTAGTAAAAACATACCAATTTCCAAGATTGGTTGCACATCTTCTCCTTACACTAGTGAGAGGGAGTCCACCTAATTCATCCAAGTACTGCTATGCCACAATTGTCCAAATTGTATGCACCAATTTCAGTGGTTTTATTGATAAGTTATATTTTATTCTCTTCAACTTATGTAGACTCGAAATAGGAAATAGAAAGAGCAATGTGAAGTATACACATTCAAGAATTAAGACTAATGGAACTTTGGTTTCTCACCCAAAATTAGACTAATGAGCTTGCATAGGTTTCAGAGAAGGCACAAGGATCCAAGAGGATGTGTTGAATTTATGGTGAGGCCTATGTCAGAACAGAGAATATCAAAACTGGGGGAGAGAATTGTTTATGGATTTAAAGGTTATGACCTTTAAAAGTTATTCTGCATTTTACAGGTAGCCAGTGCAGTGAGCAAAGGATAGGGGCTATGGGAGCATGCCAGGCTTTTTTGACTATTAACCTTGCAGAATTTTGGATTAGCTGAAGCCGATGGTTATGGAGGTACAAACCAATGTGGAGAATTCTTATGATGGAATATAGTGATTCATTTTTGCAATGTTCCTCCGGGCTTGTTCCTTGTAATTTCTAGTTCCTGTGACAGGTGGATTTTTATCATTTATGGATGATTGATGGTTCCTAAGATGTAGGTTCAGTGAGATTTCATCCTATTAAAAGTGCTGAACCGTGTTTTTTCCTCTGTTTCACCTCTGCTAAAAATTTGAATAAAAAGTGATCAAAGCAATAGACATTCCCTAAAATGAAATAACCAAGAAGAACATCTGGCCACGCAAAGAAAAGAAGAAGATGCTCTATGCATCCCTGTACACAAAAATTTGAAAAAGTTATGGGTGCTAGAATATGGCGGCTTTAAAAAAACAAACATGTTTTTGTAAAGTGTTGGATTTTTGTTAAAGCCTAGAGATGAGCGAACACTAAAATGTCCGAGGTTCGAAATCCAATTCGAACAGCCGCACACTGTTTGACTGTTTGAACGGATTACGAACCCCATTATAGTCTATGGGGGGAAATGCTAATTTCAGGGGTACGCAAAAATCGATAACATTATACTTACCAAGTCCACGAGTGACAGTCGGGCTGGATTCTTCTTGAAGTCTTCTCCCGGCGCAGTGCCCCCGCGGCGTCTTCCGGCTGGAGTTCACTCTGCCTAGGCATCGGGGCCTAGGCAGAGCCAACTGCGCATGCGTGGTCAGCTCTGCCCGGCCCGATGCCTGAGCAGAGCCGACTGCGTATGCGCGGGATTGCCCGCGCATGCGCAGTCGGCTCTGCCTAGGCCGGATGCCTAGGCAGAGTGAATTCCAGCTGGAAGATGCCGTGGGGACGCTGCACGGAGAAGACTTCTAAAGGTAAGAGAAGAACCAGTGTTGATTGGCAGAATGTATAGCATTCTGCCAATCAACGCTGGTTTTGCATCGAACCTTAAACTTCGAACAGCTAGTAGTGTTCGATCGAGTACGAACACTACTTGCTCATCTCTATTAAAGGCTTAAAATCTAAATGAAACTATAGAAATCAGGTATCCCTGGAGTCGTCCCAAAATGTAGAATACAGGTGACATGTCATGTTGACTACACAGTGAAAGCCGTGTCCATAAGAAAGTTGCATAAATGGACTTTTTCTCCAATTACATTTCATTTTGAATTTTTTTCTACCTTTCCAGTACATTGTACTGAATAATAAATGGTACCATTATTAAGAACAAATTGTCTTGCAAACATTAAGGCATTATATGGCTCTGTAAAAATAAAAAATAAAGTTTTGGGATTTGGAAGGCTGGGAGTCAGTTCTGTTTTAGTTCTTATCAGCTTAAAATGAGTTGAATGAGAATAGTCGAATAACGTAATGATCTGATCAAGTGACTGGATTTACTGTTTGAGAAATTGAGAATCTCAAATTTCCAGTCCATTGTGGAATGTCGAGTATGATCCTTTCTGTGAGTGGTTGAGTGAACTGATTGAGAGAAGCTTAGTTAGTCCATAGTAGTAAGTAGCTCTTTCTCAAATTGTGAAGGGCAGCCATCTATTTAGGTAATAAAATCTCCAAATTTGATCCACCTTTGATAGTTCTAGGATTAAGATAACGACTCTGATAATTCCTTGAGAAATGCTGCTGTATCACTTGAGGGTCCATAGAAAATTGCATCATTAGTAGAGATGAGCGAACAGTAAAATATTCGATATTCGTTTCGAATAACCCCTCAATATTGGACTATTCGAACGAATATCAAATCCCATTATAGTCTATGAGGAAAAAAGCTTCGTTTCAGGGGAAACCACTATTCGACTCAGGAGAGTCACCAAGCCCACTATGACACCTCAGGAAATGATGACAAAACCCTGGAATGCAACTGAGACAGCAGGGGAAGCATGCCTGGGGGCATCTAACAAGCCCAAGTACCTGTATTATGCCACTAATAATGCGGGAGCTGACTTTTTCCCATAGGAATGCATTGACCAGCGTTGATTGGCCGAATGCCATACAATGTACAGCATTCAGCCAATCAATGCTGGTTCTGCCAGAGGTTCATCTGTGAGGAGGCGGAGTATAAGATCGGTCCACAGCAGTCTCCATTGTGGTCCGATCTCAGGTATAGCAGAGTTGACACAGCTCTTCTACATCTCAGGTGTAGCAGAACTGTGCGCTTAACACTGCTACATCTGAGATCGGACCACAATGGAGACTGCTGTGGACCGATCTTAGACTCCACCTCCTCACAGACGAGCCTCCAGCAGAACCAGCGTTGATTGGCCGAATGCTGTACACTGTTTTGCATTCGGCCGATCAACACTGGTCAATGCAATAGCTCTGCTATACCTGAGATGTAGCAGTGCTGTGCGCTCAATGCTGCTACATCTGAGATGTAGCAGCGCTGTGTCAACTCTGCTATACAGCAGTGCTGTGCGCTCAATGCTGCTACTTCTGAGCTGTAGCAGTGCTGTGTCAACTCTGCTACATCTGAGATCGGGCCACAATGGAGACTGCTGTGGGCCGATCTTAGACTCTGCCTCCTCCGGCAGAACCAGCATTGATTGGCCAAATGCTGTACACTGTATGGCATTCGGCCAATCAACGCTGGTCAATGCATTCCTATGAGAAAAAGTCAGCTCCCGCATAACGCAAGCTGAGAAGGGATCCTGACTAGCATATAATGGGCTGCCATGAGATAGAGCTCCAAAGCTAACTAGAGCTCCTACCTAACCCTGCCTGTACATCTATCCCTGTCTCACAGTCACATAATTCACAGTCTCATATGAACCTAATCTGAAATCCACCATTCGTATAAAGTGGAGGTCACCTGATTTAGCCAGCCAATTACTTTTTCCAATTTTTTTTCCGATGCCTACGTTGTCATAGTTCCTGTCCCACCTCTCCTGCACAGTTATTGGTGCAAAAAAAGCGCCAAGGGAAGGTTGGAGGGGATACGAATTTTTAGAGCATTTGCCGCGTGGTATTTGATTGGAATCGAATATCTCGAACAGCCTGATATTCGATCGAATACCAATTCGATCGAACGCCGTTCGCTCATCTCTAATCATTAGATGATTGACGGTTAACACAACGAATCATGTATTGTAAAATGTCTTAATGTAAACCTAAATGAAATCCAACTGAAACTTAGATTTTCTCATTTGAATGTGTACACTAATAGAAAAATAGGGTTTAGTAAAAATATAGCTATCATCATTGTTATTTTCCTATGAGTATGCATCTACTAGATCCCATATGTTAGGCCATTTTTATAAGGACAGTTTTGGACAGTTTTTTGCATCAGTACTTGTAAGCCAAAACCAGGAGTAAAACATGTGCAAGAAAAAGTATATTGGGAAGATATGTACCTTTAGTTTGGACTTATAGTATAAATACTGATGTACACAAGTCCAATAAATATATTAGTACAGGATTACAAAAAAGTTCCACTCATAAATTTAGGCTGAGAGATTACAGTTTAGAGCAAGCTTTACTATTTTCTCTTTCCCACCTCCTTCATCATCTGGTGATCTGCACTAGTGTGAGCACAATCCACTCTAAATATCACCGTATTGAAGTCCAAATTAATAAAGTTGTCTTTTCCTTTTCATAAGCCAGGCTCAGAGAAACTCACTCCACAAATAGCTTGTGTGTGTAAAGTGTGTTCTGTTTTAATGGTAACTATAGAGCAGTATATAACACATGGCATAGACAAAACAGGTTGGATTTGCATAATTAGCATAACATGATTGGTGGAGAAGTTGTAACAATAGTCCTGATGCATGTCTATTGGATAAGAAACTGGAGAGAGGTCACACCTCCCTAAGGGCTGAGGGGGGTGTGAGTTGTAAAAGACCACATGGACTCAAAATCTAAAATGGAGTCTGTGAGTGTAAGGATTGGAGTCAGGGTCAGGCAGTGCAAAGTGACACAGCTGGGAAAGCAACACTGTGCAACTAATGACAAAAGGGGTTTCAGGCCCTGCAGCTATAACTATGCTGTAATATCTGAGATGAGGCAGACCAATGCACTTCCTAATTGAAGTGCGCCTACCACGGCTCCTAACCTTCTATCCGGCGGCTAGGATAAGGGGAGAGGAGGCCCTGAAAGTCCTAGGGACTGGAGTCACGGGGTCACACCTAAACAGAAAGCACAGTGTAAATGCAATGCAAAACAAAAGACTAAACAGCATGGAACCAGGGAGGACCACAAGTCCCAGCAAGACACAGAAGAGAAGGCGAGGTCAGACGAGCAAAAGGTCAAGCCAGGAGATATAATAAAAGTTACCAAATCAAAAGACAAGGGATAGTCAAAAATACAAGCCGGTCTAAAAACCAAGAAACATATGGAATACAAACAGACAGGGAATCAGACTGAGCAGGGGGACCAGGAACCACAAAGTGAATGGCTGGCAAGGATCCATGCCTGGGTGGGGTTTAAATAGCAGCAGAGAACACACCTGATGGCTAACGGCATGGAGACTGAAGGCAAGGAAAAGATTAACCCTTAATGACCTAAGCACACCCAATAGAACTCCTAACACGTCTCCCAGGGAGATGCCGCGCAGCAAGGAGACCGTGGCGACTCCGTATCCTGACAGTGAGCTCATGGTATGGTGACCGCCATGGTGGCCGCATGGTATCACAAAATGGCAGCCGTCAGAACATGTCTCAAATACAAAATGGAGGTTACACAAGCTGACATCCTCCACACTAGATATTTTAATATGGTTCCTAACAAATCCTTAAGCCGGTTGCAGACAACCGTGGCTGTGCTTAGTGTGCTATCCGTGTACTTCAAACAAACAAACATCCAGTGCTCTCTTAGTGACTTCTTGCACTTCATTCCAGATGGTCGTTGGTATATTCCATTGACGTTACCAAACCAGACTTGGCTTCCAGAGGCTTACTTCTGCTTATGACCCAATCATTTAAATATCTGGGTATTACTATTGCTCCCTTCCCTTCACAAGTTGCTGCCATTAATAACTCTCCTCTCCTGGGTGAGCGTTAAATTACAATATGCCATAAGCTTCCTCTTTCAGTGGTTGGTCAAGTACATTTGGTTAAAATATTGGTTCTCCTCAAACTTTTTTACGCTTTCCATCACTCTTGGGTATTTGTACCTAATTCTTTCTTTATTGCCCTAGACTCCACATCAGTCATCATCCCTTGGGCCAGTACTAGATAAAGCTTAGTTTTGCTCTCCTGAGAAGGCCTAAAGAAAGAAGGGGCTTGAATTTCCCTAATTTCATTTATTGGCCTAATTTCCATTATTGGGCTCTTGGTTTGATCCCACTGACTACTCTGGTGATGAACTTAGGCACCTGAGTTGACGGTAAACTTGGAAGATGGTCTGAAAGTCGTTGATGTACCATTCAACTCTGTTGCATCTACTGACTAGACAGGTGTGGTGTCGTATCAAAAAATCGTATAGTATTAATGGTCCCCCAACTTGTTGGCTTATATGACTCTACCCATTACTGGCTGAACTATGCAGTTTTCCTCGAAAGGAATTCTGGTCCTCTGTAGGTGTCACCCAGTTGGCTCATCTGATTGATGGGGATAGTAGGAGAACTTTTGAGCAGCTGCAGGAAAATCCATGACTTCCACTGCTATTTGCCACTAACACATACCCTTCACAGCTCATTTCTTGCCTTCCCCAGTCTTAACTTACATCCTCACACACTGAGGTCTCTACTGCTCTAGATGTACCTTTGAGAACACTAACTTCTGAAACATGACCTGGTCCTACCCTCTTATTTCCATTTTTTGGTCTGAGGTGGTCCACTGCCTATACTAATTACTTGAGTTGCTCATCTCCCCAGATATGTCTGTCTGGCAAGAACTTCTGGTACCTTCAACATTGACTCTTCAATGCGGGAGTCTCTCATTTATGGTCAGGAAGGCGGTCTTTCTCCACTGGATGGTGGATCCCTAAGATGCCTGTTCCCTAAGATTGCCAACCCATCCTATATATACCATTATATGACTTATGTAAGAGGCATACTTACAGTATATGTTTTACACAATTTCACCCAACATAATACGCAACTGTATTTGATTGGATTGCTCTGATGTACATCCTGTTTCATTACAGGGTTTTTTTGTTGCTGCCTATGTTAACTGTTTTATATGCAATGATTCCTTATTGTATTGTTTATTTAAATATATAAATAAACAGAATTTAAAAAGTCATTAAGATAATCATTGCTTCTTTTAGCATGTATCATCATTTTGAACCAGCTGTTTAATATACATACTGATATAGAAGAGTTAACCTGAACTTCTGCAGTTGGTTAAACTGCTGCAGAGTGATATCTTACAGAAGACAACAAAAAACAATGAAAAAGTCATTGGAAAAACAATTTTCAATGACTTTTCTTTATGGTTTTTTTGTTGTCTTTGGTGATAAGATACCACACTACCACAGTTTATCCATCTGCAGAAGTTCGGGTAAACTCTGCTACATCTCTATATTGGCTCGAAAATGCATTTCAGATATAACTATAACAGAATGGTGATAATGCAAAAAAATATGTTCCTGTGAGTGTCTAATAGAATACTACATTCCAATAAGCATAGTATCTGCATAATTTATTCCCATATGTTGTTCCAAAATGTATACTCATGTTCACTACATAGGAGTACTCGATGCTGAGCTTGTCTGAGATTTAATCTACAGCAACCTCATTATGCACATCTTCAAGAAAGGTCAAGGTTAAAAAGACCAAGCAGAGCGGAACATTTTTATTATAACTACGGGATGTGCAATGTAGCAAAAGACATACTATAGCATTTTTCAGGACGGTTATTTAACTGTGGGATCAATGTATTGTCTTTATTATATGTACGTATGTATTGTTTTATTGTATAGAGCTTTATTTGTTTGCTTGTTTTCTCTGCAACATTTTTCATTGAATTTTTAATGGGTTTCTCTGCATTTTTTTTCTTCTCCTATTAAATATATAGGGAAAACGTTTGAAATGATCACGCATATGTTTTTGAAAACGTCGCTTTTCCGTAGCTCTTTTCTGCAATGTGTGAAATAGGTTAATGAAATCTTGTTTACTTTGCCGCTACTGTAAAATGCAGCGTTCCTTTCCACTTTTTTTGCTGCAACTTGGGGCTTTAGCCTCATATAATTTTTACTCCTATGATAACATCCAATTTTCTTAGGGTTATTAATACATTTTTGTTATATTCTATTCTAAACAATGAAGTTGGTCAGTTCTCTTAGTGCTAAGACTGAGTGGTGATTTTTCAATAGGCAATTATTCAATACATTGAAGCAAGTTTGCTAATACTGTCTAAGGGTGCATTCACACTGAGTAAACGCTAGCTTATTCTGAACGTAAAACACGTTCAGAATAAGCGGCGTCTAAAGCAGCTCCATTCATTTCTATGGGAGCGGGGATACGAGCGCTCCCCATAGAAATGAATGGGCTGCTTCTTTCACTCCGTGCAGTCCCATTGAAGTGAATGGGGAGTGCCGGCGTATACGGCAAGCTCTGCTCATGCCGGAGCGTACACGCCGGCACTCCCCATTCACTTCAATGGGACTGCACGGAGTGAAAGAAGCAGCCCATTCATTTCTATGGGGAGCGCTCGTATCCCCGCTCCCATAGAAATGAATGGAGCTGCTTTAGACGCCGCTTATTCTGAACGTGTTTTACGTTCAGAATAAGCTAGCGTTTACTCAGTGTGAATTCACCCTAAGTGTAAGGCTGTATTCACACAGAGTAACGCCAGGTGTTTTTTGTGTGCTTTTTGCACATAGCGCCGCGTTTACGCCGCGTAGCGCCGCGTTAACGCTGCGTATACGCCGCGTTAACGCCGGGCAACGCCACTGCTAAATAGCGTGGCGTTAACGTGGCGTATACGCGGCGCTATGTGCAAAAAACACACAAAAAACGCCTGGCGTTACTCTGTGTGAATACAGCCTAAGGCCCCACTTTGCAGGATGCATCTAAAAAAAAAGTGCTGAAAAAACACATTGTGTTTTGTTTTCCTGCACTGTTTTTCTTTGCATTTTTGCTGCATTATTTTCTGCATTTTTTTCATTAAGCAATTGCAATCCGTTTCTGTAATGTATGGATGGGATTAGCTAGAATCTCATTCACTTTGTTAGTATTGTAAAACAAAATGCTGCGTGTCCGCAATGTTGGATGTTAGCCTAAAAGTAAGACGCTGCAAACTTTGACTAGGCAGTATTAAACTGCACAAAATTTATGACAGAGTCACATGATAAATCTGACACATATTATTTACCTATTAGTCGGCTTAGTTTCTGTCAAAAACTGCAGTTTCTGTCCTACACTCATTTTCTTGCTTCTTCATCTCACTGTGAAAATAGAACCTTTGAGGTACAATAGAGACAAAAGCCATTACTTATCTATCATCCTTACTTTGTCAAAATATTTTGGCACTATGCATATATCTGCCTAAAAGTACAGCCAGGAAAATGAGAACCTGATGGGAAATTGAAGCCACCTAGATTATATTTCCTGCTTGTTTGAAAAATATTAATAAGGTTCTTTGAAATTTCTTGTATCCGTTTTTGTGATTACTTCCAGTGGAAACACTACTTTCCATCTCTGCACCCCCCCATCCCAATTACCTATCACACTCTAAATTGTCTACTGTTATGTATACTGAACTTACTTCAGCCTCTTCTCTGCTTCTGATCAGATGCCTTCTTGATTTTTCGTTTTAACCTTTATCTTCAGCTATGCTTTGACAGCAGTTCCACTGATTCACACTACCGTCAGTGTCCGACATGTCGGGTTTTTCTGTCCGCTTGAGAAGTCGGACATCTTTACATGCGGACAGGGAAGGAAGGGCACGGAGTGCAAAAGAACGCACCCGATGCCCATTTAAATAAATGACAGGTGTCACGGACACAGCTAGTGTCCGCTCCTAATGTCCGTGCCAGATTTTGAGTGGACACTAGGAGCGGACACTACCTGTCAGACACCGACGGTAGTGTGAACGCCCCCTTAGCACATTATCAGCTAGAGTCTGGACCATCTTTGCCTGCAGGGAAGACCGTGTGATTAACCCCCCTTTTATATTCTTCTAGATAAGCTAAGAGTCTAATTGTCATTATAACTGTCAAACAGAATCTCTCAGTAGTATTTAGTATAGGAGTTTCTAATCTCCCTTGTGAAAAACCTTCGTCATCATAAAGGAACAGCTGGTAAAATGTCCCTATATTATTTGAAATACAGCCCTGTATTTATTATAATTGCCATATGTATATACACGGGATTAGATAAAGTCTACTTTTCATACTAATCATAAGATATGTCATCAATATCACATTGATGGTCCTCCAATATCAGGTCCATTTCCCATCTACTATTCTCAGCAGCAGCTAAATGAAGAACAGTCTGAACTAGATAAGGCTAGGTTCCCATTTGTACTGGAGACTCTGCTGAAGAATTTGTAGTAACGTCCTCCTGAAATCGGTGAACAAAAAAAAAAAAGTCTTAGACAACTTTTTTGTTTGCTGGCTTTGGTTTTTCAAACAACGAACATCAAACAGAATCCCATATTATAGTCATTGGGGTCTGGCACTCCAAAAGTAATTGTAATTGTAGCTGTCTGCTTGTCTCCTCACGGACCAGAACAACAGACAGATCATCTCGGTTTCTTTGTAGAGGCCAGACCAGGTTACTGCAGACTAGCTCCCATTCACTTGTAAAGAAACAGCAGCAATAAATCAGCACTGCCATCACACACAGAATACATAGCTATGTTTGTAGTGTTGAACCTCTGTGATCTGATATTGATGAATTTTAAGGATAGATCATCAATATAATTTTCCAGAAAACCCCTTTAGGCTAAAACCTCATGTAGCAGGCCGCAGTGAAAAAGCTCTGCTGGAAATAATGCAAACGGAAACACATTGCGGTTTTTCCCGGAGCACAATTCACAGAAAGTCCTCAAAAGCTTCCTCTGCAGACTTTCTGCTTCCATTAAGGTCCATTCATGTGGAGGAAAATGGTGAGGAATTTGGTGTGGAATTTCAGCACTAAAAAAAAGTCTCCCATTGACTTCAATGGGTTCGTTTTTCTGCTAGGAACCCATTGAAGTCAAAAGGTAGACAAGACAAACGACAACAATGGGAGGTCAGCTATCCAGGGTTCGGTAACAGTCGAGCAATGCAGTGCCAAATCGAAGAATAGTCAGTAGGGAGAGCCAAAGGTCAAGGATTAGAATGCAAGCAAAAATAGGGACAGTAAAGAGCAAGTATGCAAGGCAACAGCAAGCACTGGTGTGAATGAGAGCCAAGGTTAAATAGGGAGGAAGAACCCGCCCATGGAGTTGACAGGAAGACAGCTGTCAATCACAGGGCAAGACCAGATTAATCATTGGAGGAGCAGAGACAAACAAGGGCAGAAGACGGGTGTGGTGCAACTACAATCTCAGAACTAGAGCCGTGTTCACACAGTGTGACCAAAAAGCCATGAACCAAACTGCACACGCCTCCTGCGCCGCAACATGCGAGCAGAGGGTGGTACAGAGACCCGAACAGGCAGAGATGTTACAGAGGCTTTTTTTCAGCGCTGAAATTCCACACCAAATTCCTCACCATTTTCCTCCGTGTGACCTTATACCTATAGGGAAACCACAAGCGCTTCCATAGGTATAATTGACATGCTGCGATTCCCAAAACCACAACGGTTTCGGAAATCACATCGCTTCCACTGAGCGTATTTTTTGCAATGTGTAGATGCAGTGACTGTAAAAGAACTGTGCTTTTTGCCACAGCGTTTCCTCTGCAGCCAAACCGCAGCGTTTACGCCATGTGGGGCCCCTGATCTTGGGTTGTGTCCATATGTTGTGGAAAAATTGTGTTTTTCTGTTGTAGATTTTGCTGTGGTTTTTGGGCTAAAGCTAGGTGGTGATTCCTCAAAAACTGTAACAAACACTGCAATAAAAAGCATGAAATTTCAGATATGAGCATTGATTCAAATTGCATAGGGAAATTAACTAAATCCTAAAATAACATGTTACAAAGCAAAAAAATATTTTAACTACTTCTAGACCATCCATTGGGTTTTCACATCCGGAAGGTGGCTGCCTTGTTCTGCAAGGACGTACTGGTATGTCCAAGCAAAACTTAGCAGCTGCACGAAATCGTACCGGTGCTGAAACTGGGAGCCGGCTATAAATTCAGCCGGAGCTCCCAGAGAGAAGGCATGGATGGTTTATTACCTTCCCTGCCTTTTCGTTCGCTGTGTATACAACGCTCAATGAGTGCTGTATTACCCCTCTATGGGTGCCGCCATGAGGTGGCCACTCTCTGACCCAGCGGTCACGTGAGCCACCGGGATCAACGTTTCACAAAACCCAGATCAGCTCTAGTAGTCTTAAAACAGCATGCAAGAGGCTGTATTCCTTCTGCAACTGGGGCTAAATATACCAGCCCCAGTTGCAGGGAAAAATCAGTCTCCAATACAAAAAAAAAAAAGTGACAGTTGTCCTCAAAGGTCTCTTATGACCTTATGGGGGCACAATGTAAAAAAAAAAAAAAAAAGTAAGTAAAATAATTTAAAATAATAATAATAATACGCCAATAAAACCGCTATTAAAGGCTATAACCTTACCCCATCGATACCATATATAAATAAAAATTACCATAATAGAGAGGAAAACCTATTTTATAAAGATTTTTAGTAGCACCTTGTGTTATTAAATAAAAAAAGAAGAGAAAAGGGAAAAACAGACACTATTTCCCTCCCATTTTGTTTATATTTTCCAGGATATAAATTTTTTTAAAACACATGCAAAAATAAAAACCACATAAAAATAAAGCCCTATGTGTCACCAAAAATAGACGCAGGAATTAGTTGAATAACGCATATGATAAAAGTGTTGCAGCCCTCGAAAACGCACATACAACAAAAACCTAAAATGTGTCTGGTCCTGGACCCCAATTTGGCCCGGTACTGAAGGAGTTAAGCATTTTTAGCATTCACAGGAAGTGACAATTCAGTCTGCCATTATTCTCATTCATGTTACTGTCTGAATTTTTTAACAAACCAAAACAATAAAAAAAAGCATCGGCTACATTAAGTGAGTGGTGTTTAATGGAGATGAAGTGGTGTGGAACACTTACTTGTTCAGGTCACTGAAACTTTGAGATGTCATTGAAATGAAGCGGCCCACTTTATATGTACAACAGGTGGTCATCTAAAGATTAATTAATGTGCCAAGCTCTGGAGACTCTATGGGGCTGCTAATTTATCTCAATGCATTTACCTATATCATCCAAGGACAATGGTCGTCTGAAGATCACAGATTCTGAGTTAGAAAACAAAAATAAAAAATGAAGCTCTTCCTTTTATTTCCTTGCGTTCACAGTCAATCATTTCCTAGCATCATTACACTACAGTATGTGTATTTACCTTTTATCATAAATCCTTCCACTTTTAGCATATCACGACCAAGCAGTTGTTATAGCCGTACTTCAGTAGTTTATTACATTTCTTCATTGCATTTTATTAGCATGATATATTCATGTAAATATTGTACACATTTCCATTTAAATACATTTAGATGGATTTATGCATTCATATTGATATTCTATAGCACAATCCTTCCATGTCTATATTCCCTTAATATTTGATGTGCTATTAATATACTTTATACATGCATTTTGTACCCCAGCTCAGCATTTAAGTTCATACAAATACATTTTAATTCAGAAATGTATGCAAAGAAGTTGGCTGTGACATGTTCATACTTTCTGATTCACTATGATAAGTGAATTAGGCAGATGTGTCTACTTCCAATGATGAAATGTGATCTGTTTTAATCACTGGTATCCACTTTCACCCTGTCCAGCATCTCAGCTGCAAGTGCATAATGACAAGTTATTACACAGATAGAATCATTTTAAGTTTTTCGACAGTGGAAGCCTTCCCAGAATCCATTACAGCTTGATTAAATTACCCAGATTTCGGCGTGTGAAGGTTTTGTACAGCAGCATGTAATCCGCAAGAGTAACTAATCATATCATATTGATTTAGATGCTGCTAGAATGGGAAATCTAATTGTAATACTATGAAAGCTTCTCGGGGAATCTGCACTAATGATTGCATTTGTAATCCCATTTGCAGGTGAAAGTTCTGAAATGAATCCGTGATATGAATGTCAAAATTCACCTTGCAGGGGAATGTCTGCGTGCTGAAGCCAGGTAACAAATGGATAAGCCTCTGTACCATGTAGGTGACTTAATGTGCCTGGAGCTTTCCATTTGGCTTAAGCACTATTATTCTGCAGACTAATATGGGAGTTTATTAGGTATTTGTGGCAAACCAGAGAATATCATTGATATGACCTTCAGGTAAAGGCAAGTCTTAGCATTTGCTAAAGGCTACATCAGCTGCACTTTGATGTGTGCTTTGAAAATAAAAGGAAAAGTATAGGGTTTAGAGATGAGCGAACAGTGTTCTATCGAACTCATGTTCGATCGGATATTAGGCTGTTCGGCATGTTCGAATCGAATCGAACACCGCGTGGTAAAGTGCGCCATTACTCGATTCCCCTCCCACCTTCCCTGGCGCCTTTTTTGCTCCAATAACAGCGCTGGGTAGGTGGGACAGGAACTACGACACCGGTGACGTTGAAAAAAGTAGGCAAAACCCATTGGCTGCCGAAAACATGTGACCTCTAATTTAAAAGAACAGCGACGCCCAGCTTCGCGTCATTCTGAGCTTGCAATTCACCGAGGACGGAGGTTTCCGTCCAGCTAGCTAGGGCTTAGATTCTGGGTAGGCAGGGACAGGCTAGGATAGGAAGGAGAAGACAACCAACAGCTCTTGTAAGAGCTAAATTCCAGGGAGAAGCTTGTCAGTGTAACGTGGCACTGACGGGCTCAATCGCCGCAACCCAGCTTTCCCAGGATCCTGAATGGAATACACTGTCAGTGTATTCCCGTATACCCGATATATACCCCGATACCCGTTCCAACGGTGTGCCCCCCCACCTTCACCCCAGAAATACCCTGCAAGTCCCCTAGCAATAGAATTGGGGCTATATACACCCACAATTTTTACTACTGGTATACAGTGCCATTGTCTGACTGGGAATTCAAAGAATATATTGGGAATACAAATACCCTCATTTCTTGCTACTGCCATATAGTGCCAGTTTCTGACTGGTAATTCAAAGAATATATTGGGGTTACGTGCACCCACAATTTTTACTACTGGTATACAGTGCCATTGTCTGACTGGGAATTCAAAGAATATATTGGGAATACAAATACCCTCATTTCTTGCTACTGCCATATAGTGCCAGTGTCTGACTGGGAATTCAAAGAATATATTGGGGTTACGTGCACCCACAATTTTTACTACTGGTATACAGTGCCATTGTCTGACTGGGAATTCAAAGAGTATATTGGGAATACAAATACCCTCATTTCTTGCTACTGCCATATAGTGCCAGTTTCTGACTGGGAATTCAAAGAATATATTGGGGTTACGTGCACCCACAATTTTTACTACTGGTATACAGTGCCATTGTCTGACTGGGAATTCAAAGAATATATTGGGGTTATAAATACCCTCATTTCTTGCTACTGCCATATAGTGCCAGTTTCTGACTGGTAATTCAAAGAATATATTGGGGTTACGTGCACCCACAATTTTTACTACTGGTATACAGTGCCATTGTCTGACTGGGAATTCAAAGAGTATATTGGGAATACAAATACCCTCATTTCTTGCTACTGCCATATAGTGCCAGTGTCTGACTGGGAATTCAAAGAATATATTGGGGTTACGTGCACCCACAATTTTTACTACTGGTATACAGTGCCATTGTCTGACTGGGAATTCAAAGAGTATATTGGGAATACAAATACCCTCATTTCTTGCTACTGCCATATAGTGCCAGTTTCTGACTGGGAATTCAAAGAATATATTGGGGTTACGTGCACCCACAATTTTTACTACTGGTATACAGTGCCATTGTCTGACTGGGAATTCAAAGAGTATATTGGGAATACAAATACCCTCATTTCTTGCTACTGCCATATAGTGCCAGTTTCTGACTGGGAATTCAAAGAATATATTGGGGTTACGTGCACCCACAATTTTTACTACTGGTATACAGTGCCATTGTCTGACTGGGAATTCAAAGAATATATTGGGGTTATAAATACCCTCATTTCTTGCTACTGCCATATAGTGCCAGTTTCTGACTGGGAATTCAAAGAATATATTGGGGTTACGTGCACCCACAATTTTTACTACTGGTATACAGTGCCATTGTCTGACTGGGAATTCAAAGAATATATTGGGGTTATAAATACCCTCATTTCTTGCTACTGCCATATAGTGCCAGTTTCTGACTGGTAATTCAAAGAATATATTGGGGTTACGTGCACCCACAATTTTTACTACTGGTATACAGTGCCATTGTCTGACTGGGAATTCAAAGAATATATTGGGAATACAAATACCCTCATTTCTTGCTACTGCCATATAGTGCCAGTGTCTGACTGGGAATTCAAAGAATATATTGGGGTTACGTGCACCCACAATTTTTACTACTGGTATACAGTGCCATTGTCTGACTGGGAATTCAAAGAGTATATTGGGAATACAAATACCCTCATTTCTTGCTACTGCCATATAGTGCCAGTTTCTGACTGGGAATTCAAAGAATATATTGGGGTTACGTGCACCCACAATTTTTACTACTGGTATACAGTGCCATTGTCTGACTGGGAATTCAAAGAATATATTGGGGTTATAAATACCCTCATTTCTTGCTACTGCCATATAGTGCCAGTTTCTGACTGGTAATTCAAAGAATATATTGGGGTTACGTGCACCCACAATTTTTACTACTGGTATACAGTGCCATTGTCTGACTGGGAATTCAAAGAATATATTGGGGTTATAAATACCCTCATTTCTTGCTACTGCCATATAGTGCCAGTTTCTGACTGGTAATTCAAAGAATATATTGGGGTTACGTGCACCCACAATTTTTACTACTGGTATACAGTGCCATTGTCTGACTGGGAATTCAAAGAGTATATTGGGAATACAAATACCCTCATTTCTTGCTACTGCCATATAGTGCCAGTGTCTGACTGGGAATTCAAAGAATATATTGGGGTTACGTGCACCCACAATTTTTACTACTGGTATACAGTGCCATTGTCTGACTGGGAATTCAAAGAGTATATTGGGAATACAAATACCCTCATTTCTTGCTACTGCCATATAGTGCCAGTTTCTGACTGGGAATTCAAAGAATATATTGGGGTTACGTGCACCCACAATTTTTACTACTGGTATACAGTGCCATTGTCTGACTGGGAATTCAAAGAGTATATTGGGAATACAAATACCCTCATTTCTTGCTACTGCCATATAGTGCCAGTTTCTGACTGGGAATTCAAAGAATATATTGGGGTTACGTGCACCCACAATTTTTACTACTGGTATACAGTGCCATTGTCTGACTGGGAATTCAAAGAATATATTGGGGTTATAAATACCCTCATTTCTTGCTACTGCCATATAGTGCCAGTTTCTGACTGGGAATTCAAAGAATATATTGGGGTTACGTGCACCCACAATTTTTACTACTGGTATACAGTGCCATTGTCTGACTGGGAATTCAAAGAATATATTGGGGTTATAAATACCCTCATTTCTTGCTACTGCCATATAGTGCCAGTTTCTGACTGGTAATTCAAAGAATATATTGGGGTTACGTGCACCCACAATTTTTACTACTGGTATACAGTGCCATTGTCTGACTGGGAATTCAAAGAATATATTGGGAATACAAATACCCTCATTTCTTGCTACTGCCATATAGTGCCAGTGTCTGACTGGGAATTCAAAGAATATATTGGGGTTACGTGCACCCACAATTTTTACTACTGGTATACAGTGCCATTGTCTGACTGGGAATTCAAAGAGTATATTGGGAATACAAATACCCTCATTTCTTGCTACTGCCATATAGTGCCAGTTTCTGACTGGGAATTCAAAGAATATATTGGGGTTACGTGCACCCACAATTTTTACTACTGGTATACAGTGCCATTGTCTGACTGGGAATTCAAAGAATATATTGGGGTTATAAATACCCTCATTTCTTGCTACTGCCATATAGTGCCAGTTTCTGACTGGTAATTCAAAGAATATATTGGGGTTACGTGCACCCACAATTTTTACTACTGGTATACAGTGCCATTGTCTGACTGGGAATTCAAAGAATATATTGGGGTTATAAATACCCTCATTTCTTGCTACTGCCATATAGTGCCAGTTTCTGACTGGTAATTCAAAGAATATATTGGGGTTACGTGCACCCACAATTTTTACTACTGGTATACAGTGCCATTGTCTGACTGGGAATTCAAAGAGTATATTGGGAATACAAATACCCTCATTTCTTGCTACTGCCATATAGTGCCAGTGTCTGACTGGGAATTCAAAGAATATATTGGGGTTACGTGCACCCACAATTTTTACTACTGGTATACAGTGCCATTGTCTGACTGGGAATTCAAAGAGTATATTGGGAATACAAATACCCTCATTTCTTGCTACTGCCATATAGTGCCAGTTTCTGACTGGGAATTCAAAGAATATATTGGGGTTACGTGCACCCACAATTTTTACTACTGGTATACAGTGCCATTGTCTGACTGGGAATTCAAAGAGTATATTGGGAATACAAATACCCTCATTTCTTGCTACTGCCATATAGTGCCAGTTTCTGACTGGGAATTCAAAGAATATATTGGGGTTACGTGCACCCACAATTTTTACTACTGGTATACAGTGCCATTGTCTGACTGGGAATTCAAAGAATATATTGGGGTTATAAATACCCTCATTTCTTGCTACTGCCATATAGTGCCAGTTTCTGACTGGGAATTCAAAGAATATATTGGGGTTACGTGCACCCACAATTTTTACTACTGGTATACAGTGCCATTGTCTGACTGGGAATTCAAAGAATATATTGGGGTTATAAATACCCTCATTTCTTGCTACTGCCATATAGTGCCAGTTTCTGACTGGTAATTCAAAGAATATATTGGGGTTACGTGCACCCACAATTTTTACTACTGGTATACAGTGCCATTGTCTGACTGGGAATTCAAAGAATATATTGGGAATACAAATACCCTCATTTCTTGCTACTGCCATATAGTGCCAGTGTCTGACTGGGAATTCAAAGAATATATTGGGGTTACGTGCACCCACAATTTTTACTACTGGTATACAGTGCCATTGTCTGACTGGGAATTCAAAGAGTATATTGGGAATACAAATACCCTCATTTCTTGCTACTGCCATATAGTGCCAGTTTCTGACTGGGAATTCAAAGAATATATTGGGGTTACGTGCACCCACAATTTTTACTACTGGTATACAGTGCCATTGTCTGACTGGGAATTCAAAGAATATATTGGGGTTATAAATACCCTCATTTCTTGCTACTGCCATATAGTGCCAGTTTCTGACTGGTAATTCAAAGAATATATTGGGGTTACGTGCACCCACAATTTTTACTACTGGTATACAGTGCCATTGTCTGACTGGGAATTCAAAGAGTATATTGGGAATACAAATACCCTCATTTCTTGCTACTGCCATATAGTGCCAGTGTCTGACTGGGAATTCAAAGAATATATTGGGGTTACGTGCACCCACAATTTTTACTACTGGTATACAGTGCCATTGTCTGACTGGGAATTCAAAGAGTATATTGGGAATACAAATACCCTCATTTCTTGCTACTGCCATATAGTGCCAGTTTCTGACTGGGAATTCAAAGAATATATTGGGGTTACGTGCACCCACAATTTTTACTACTGGTATACAGTGCCATTGTCTGACTGGGAATTCAAAGAGTATATTGGGAATACAAATACCCTCATTTCTTGCTACTGCCATATAGTGCCAGTTTCTGACTGGGAATTCAAAGAATATATTGGGGTTACGTGCACCCACAATTTTTACTACTGGTATACAGTGCCATTGTCTGACTGGGAATTCAAAGAATATATTGGGGTTATAAATACCCTCATTTCTTGCTACTGCCATATAGTGCCAGTTTCTGACTGGTAATTCAAAGAATATATTGGGGTTACGTGCACCCACAATTTTTACTACTGGTATACAGTGCCATTGTCTGACTGGGAATTCAAAGAATATATTGGGAATACAAATACCCTCATTTCTTGCTACTGCCATATAGTGCCAGTGTCTGACTGGGAATTCAAAGAATATATTGGGGTTACGTGCACCCACAATTTTTACTACTGGTATACAGTGCCATTGTCTGACTGGGAATTCAAAGAGTATATTGGGAATACAAATACCCTCATTTCTTGCTACTGCCATATAGTGCCAGTTTCTGACTGGGAATTCAAAGAATATATTGGGGTTACGTGCACCCACAATTTTTACTACTGGTATACAGTGCCATTGTCTGACTGGGAATTCAAAGAATATATTGGGGTTATAAATACCCTCATTTCTTGCTACTGCCATATAGTGCCAGTTTCTGACTGGTAATTCAAAGAATATATTGGGGTTACGTGCACCCACAATTTTTACTACTGGTATACAGTGCCATTGTCTGACTGGGAATTCAAAGAGTATATTGGGAATACAAATACCCTCATTTCTTGCTACTGCCATATAGTGCCAGTTTCTGACTGGGAATTCAAAGAATATATTGGGGTTACGTGCACCCACAATTTTTACTACTGGTATACAGTGCCAATTTCTAACTAGGAATTCAAAATGCGCAAGGCTCCCGGAAAGGGACGTGGACGAGGCCGTGGGCGAGGTCGGGGGAATGGTTCTGGGGAGCAAGGTAGCAGTGAAGCCACAGGGCGTCCCGTGCCTACTCCTGTGGGGCAGCAAGCATTGCGCCACTCCACAGTGCCAGGGTTGCTTGCCACATTAACTAAACTGCAGGGTACAAACCTTAGTAGGCCCGAGAACCAGGAACAGGTCTTGCAATGGCTGTCAGAGAACGCTTACAGCACATTGTCCAGCAGCCAGTCAGACTCTGCCTCCTCTCCTCCTATTACCCAACAGTCTTGTCTTCCTTCCTCCCAAAATTCCGAAGCTTTACAGAACAATAACCCAAACTGTCCCTGCTCCCCAGAGCTGTTCTCCGCTCCTTTCATTGTCCCTCAACCTGCCTCTCCACGTCACGATTCCACGAACCTAACAGAGGAGCATCTGTATCCAGATGCTCAAACACTAGAGTCTCCTCCATCTCCGTTCGATTTGGTGGTGGATGACCAGCAACCCACCCTCATCGACGATGATGTGACGCAGTTGCCGTCAGGGCATCCAGTTGACCGGCGCATTGTGCGGGAGGAGGAGATGAGACAGGAGTTGGAAGAGGAAGTGGTGGATGATGAGGACACTGACCCGACCTGGACAGGGGGGATGTCAAGCGGGGAAAGTAGTGTGGATGTTGAGGCAGGTGCAGCACCAAAAAGGGTAGCTAGAGGCAGAGGCAGAGGTCAGCAGCTTAGGCGAAGCCAGGCCACACCCGGAATCTCCCAAGATGTTCCAGTTCGTACCCAGCCCCGAAAAACTCCCACCTCGAGGGCACGTTTCTCGAAGGTGTGGAGTTTTTTCAAGGAATGCGCCGAGGACAGATATAGTGTTGTCTGCACAATTTGCCTCTCGAAATTGATTAGGGGCTCTGAGAAGAGCAACCTGTCCACCACTTCAATGCGCCGTCATTTGGAATCCAAGCACTGGAATCAGTGGCAGGCAGCAACGGCAGGACAAAGGCCGACTGCCGTTCACGCCACTGCCACTGCCTCTGCCTCTGCCTCTGCCACTGCCACTGCTGACTGTGCTGGCGATGCACTCCAGAGGACGAGCCAGGACACCACTTCATCTGCCTCCGCCACTTTGTTGACTTCTACCTCATCCTCCCCTGGTCCTGTCTTATCTCCTTCTCCTGCACCATCAAAGGCACCATCAGGCGTTTCTTTACAACAACCCACCATCTCTCAGACATTGGAGCGGCGGCAGAAATACACTGCTAACCACCCACACGCGCAAGCCTTGAACGCCAACATCGCTAAACTGCTGGCCCAGGAGATGTTGGCGTTCCGGCTTGTTGAAACTCCCGCCTTCCTGGACCTGATGGCAACTGCGGCACCTCGCTATGCCGTCCCTAGCCGTCACTACTTCTCCCGGTGTGCCGTCCCCGCCTTGCACCAGCACGTGTCACTCAACATCAGGCGGGCCCTTAGTTCCGCGCTTTGCACAAAGGTCCACTTGACCACCGACGCGTGGACAAGTGCATGCGGACAGGGACGCTACATTTCACTGACGGCACACTGGGTGAATGTAGTTGAGGCTGGGACTGCTTCCCAAACTGGCCCGGTGTACCTCGTCTCCCCGCCTAACATTCCTGGCAGGGACACGAGAAGAACACCCCCCTCCTCCTCCTCCTCTACCGCCTCCTCCTCCGCCACCGCCTCCTCCTCCGCCACCGCCTCCTCCTCCGCTGTTAGATTGACCCCAGCTACGAGTTGGAAACGTTGCAGCACTGGCGTTGGTAGACGTCAGCAGGCTGTGCTGAAGCTGATCAGCTTGGGGGACAGACAGCACACTGCCTCCGAGGTGAGGGATGCCCTCCTCGATGAGACGGCAATATGGTTTGAGCCGCTGCACCTGGGCCCAGGCATGGTCGTTTGTGATAACGGCCGGAACCTGGTAGCAGCTCTGGAGCTTGCCGGACTCCAACATGTTCCATGCCTGGCCCACGTCTTCAACCTAGTGGTGCAACGTTTCCTAAAGAGCTACCCCAATGTTCCAGAGCTACTGGTGAAAGTGCGGCGCATGTGCGCCCACTTTCGCAAGTCGACAGTAGCCGCTGCTAGCTTAAAATCTCTCCAGCAACGCCTGCATGTGCCACAACACCGGCTTTTGTGCGACGTCCCCACACGCTGGAACTCAACGTTTCAGATGTTGAATAGAGTGGTTGAGCAGCAGAGACCTTTGATGGAATACCAGCTACAAAACCCTAGGGTGCCACAAAGTCAGCTGCCTCAGTTTCACATCCATGAGTGGCCATGGATGAGAGACCTTTGTGACATCCTACGGGTCTTTGAGGAGTCCACAAGGAGGGTGAGCTCTGAGGATGCGATGGTGAGCCTTACAATCCCGCTCTTGTGTGTTCTGAGAGAATCCCTGATTGACATCAGGGATAACTCAGATCACACAGAGGAGTTAGGGATAGCATCCGATCCGTCACAGCTGGAGAGTAGGTCCACACATCTGTCCGCTTCACTGCGTTTAATGGAGGAGGAGGAGGAGGAGGAGGAGGAAGAAGAGTTGTCCGATGATGTGATGGTGATACAGGAGGCTTCCGGGCAACTTCGAATCGTCCCATTGTTGCAGCGCGGATGGGTAGACATGGAGGATGAGGAGGAAATGGAGATTGAACTTTCCGGTGGGGCCAGAGGAGTCATGCCAACTAACACTGTGGCAGACATGGCTGAGTTCATGTTGGGGTGCTTTACAACCGACAAGCGTATTGTCAAAATCATGGAGGACAACCAGTACTGGATCTTTGCTATCCTTGACCCCCGGTATAAAAACAACATCTCGTCTTTTATTCCGGTAGAGGGGAGGGCCAATCGCATCAATGCTTGCCACAGGCAATTGGTGCAGAATATGATGGAGATGTTTCCAGCATGTGACGTTGGCGGCAGGGAGGGCAGTTCCTCCAGTAGGCAACCAAGTTCTCACCGGTCCACACAAACGAGGGGCACACTGTCTAAGGTCTGGGACACCTTGATGGCACCCCCTCGCCAAAGTGCCGCCACGGAGGGTCCTAGTGTCACCAGGCGTGAGAAGTATAGGCGCATGTTGCGGGAATACCTTTCCGACCACAGCCCTGTCCTCTCCGACCCCTCTGCGCCCTACACGTATTGGGTGTCGAAGTTGGACCTGTGGCTTGAACTTGCCCTATATGCCTTGGAGGTGCTGTCCTGTCCTGCCGCCAGCGTCCTATCTGAGAGGGTGTTCAGTGCAGCCGGTGGCATCATCACTGACAAGCGCACCCGTCTGTCAGCTGAGAGTGCCGACCGGCTCACTTTGATAAAAATGAACCACCACTGGGTAGAGCCGTCATTTTTGTGCCCACCTGTGTAAAGCACCCCAACATGAAACTCCATGTCTGTACTCAACCTCTCCAATTCCTCCGCATCCTCATACTCATCCACCATAAGCGTTGCACAATTCTGCTAATACTAGGCTCCCTCCACCCTGATTTCCCCCAACTCTGCTGGTTAGAGGCTCCCTCCACCATGAATTTGCCCAAACTGGGCTGTTTAGAGGCTCCCTCCACCATGAATTGGTCCAAACTGGGGTGGTTAGAGGCTCCCTCCACCATGAATTGGTCCAAACTGGGGTGGTTAGAGGCTCCCTCCACCATTAATTGGTCCAAACTGGGCTGGTTAGAGGCTCCCTCCACAATTAATTGGTCCAAACTGGGCTAATTAGAGGCTCCCTCCACCATGAATTGGTCCAAACTGGGTTTTTTAGAGGCTCCCTCCACCATTAATTGGTCCAAACTGGGCTGGTTAGAGGCTCCCTCCACAATTAATTGGTCCAAACTGGGCTAATTAGAGGCTCCCTCCACCATGAATTGGTCCAAACTGGGTTTTTTAGAGGCTCCCTCCACCATGAATTTGCCCAAACTGGGCTGTTTAGAGGCTCCCTCCACCATGAATTGGTCCAAACTGGGCTGGTTAGAGGCTCCCTCCACCATGAATTTCCCAAAACTTGGCTGTTTAGAGGCTCCCTCCACCATGAATTTGCCCAAACTGGGCTGTTTAGAGGCTCCCTCCACCATTAATTGGTCCAAACTGGGCTGGTTAGAGGCTCCCTCCACCATGAATTTGCCCAAACTGGGGTGGTTAGAGGCTCCCTCCACCATTAATTGGTCCAAACTGGGCTGGTTAGAGGCTCCCTCCACCATGAATTTCCCAAAACTTGGCTGTTTAGAGGCTCCCTCCACCATTAATTGGTCCAAACTGGGCTGGTTAGAGGCTCCCTCCACCATGAATTTGCCCAAACTGGGCTGTTTAGAGGCTCCCTCCACCATTAATTGGTCCAAACTGGGCTGGTTAGAGGCTCCCTCCACCATGAATTTGCCCAAACTGGGCTGTTTAGAGGCTCCCTCCACCATGAATTGGTCCAAACTGGGGTGGTTAGAGGCTCCCTCCACCATGAATTGGTCCAAACTGGGGTGGTTAGAGGCTCCCTCCACCATTAATTGGTCCAAACTGGGCTGGTTAGAGGCTCCCTCCACAATTAATTGGTCCAAACTGGGCTAATTAGAGGCTCCCTCCACCATGAATTGGTCCAAACTGGGTTTTTTAGAGGCTCCCTCCACCATTAATTGGTCCAAACTGGGCTGGTTAGAGGCTCCCTCCACAATTAATTGGTCCAAACTGGGCTAATTAGAGGCTCCCTCCACCATGAATTGGTCCAAACTGGGTTTTTTAGAGGCTCCCTCCACCATGAATTTGCCCAAACTGGGCTGTTTAGAGGCTCCCTCCACCATGAATTGGTCCAAACTGGGCTGGTTAGAGGCTCCCTCCACCATGAATTTCCCAAAACTTGGCTGTTTAGAGGCTCCCTCCACCATTAATTGGTCCAAACTGGGCTGGTTAGAGGCTCCCTCCACCATTAATTGGTCCAAACTGGGCTGGTTAGAGGCTCCCTCCACCATGAATTGGTCCAAACTGGGCTGGTTAGAGGCTCCCTCCACCATGAATTTCCCAAAACTTGGCTGTTTAGAGGCTCCCTCCACCATTAATTGGTCCAAACTGGGCTGGTTAGAGGCTCCCTCCACCATGAATTTGCCCAAACTGGGCTGTTTAGAGGCTCCCTCCACCATGAATTTGCCCAAACTGGGCTGTTTAGAGGCTCCCTCCACCATGAATTGGTCCAAACTGGGCTGGTTAGAGGCTCCCTCCACCATGAATTTCCCAAAACTTGGCTGTTTAGAGGCTCCCTCCACCATTAATTGGTCCAAACTGGGCTGGTTAGAGGCTCCCTCCACCATGAATTTGCCCAAACTGGGGTGGTTAGAGGCTCCCTCCACCATTAATTGGTCCAAACTGGGCTGGTTAGAGGCTCCCTCCACAATTAATTGGTCCAAACTGGGCTAATTAGAGGCTCCCTCCACCATGAATTGGTCCAAACTGGGTTTTTTAGAGGCTCCCTCCACCATGAATTTCCCAAAACTTGGCTGTTTAGAGGCTCCCTCCACCATTAATTGGTCCAAACTGGGCTGGTTAGAGGCTCCCTCCACCATGAATTTCCCAAAACTTGGCTGTTTAGAGGCTCCCTCCACCATTAATTGGTCCAAACTGGGCTGGTTAGAGGCTCCCTCCACCATGAATTTGCCCAAACTGGGCTGTTTAGAGGCTCCCTCCACCATGAATTGGTCCAAACTGGGCTGGTTAGAGGCTCCCTCCACCATGAATTTCCCAAAACTTGGCTGTTTAGAGGCTCCCTCCACCATTAATTGGTCCAAACTGGGCTGGTTAGAGGCTCCCTCCACCATGAATTGGTCCAAACTGGGGTGGTTAGAGGCTCCCTCCACCATTAATTGGTCCAAACTGGGCTGGTTAGAGGCTCCCTCCACCATGAATTGGTCCAAACTGGGCTGGTTAGAGGCTCCCTCCACCATGAATTTCCCAAAACTTGGCTGTTTAGAGGCTCCCTCCACCATTAATTGGTCCAAACTGGGCTGGTTAGAGGCTCCCTCCACCATGAATTGGTCCAAACTGGGGTTTTTAGAGGCTCCCTCCACCATGAATTGGTCCAAACTGGGGTTTTTAGAGTCTCCCTCCACCATGAATTGGTCCAAACTGGGGTTTTTAGAGTCTCCCTCCACCATGAATTGGTCCAAACTGGGGTTTTTAGAGGCTCCCTCCACCATGAATTTGCCCAAACTCTGCTGGTTAGAGGCTCAATCCACCCTGATTTTCAAAACAAATGTTGGTGCCAACCTCAACTTACTACAAGGGCCAAATTCACTGCTGGTGACAAGCTCTCCTCACTGCAAGTGCCAAATACACATGTTTCAAGGTGTTTTCCTACTGTCAGAGAGGTGGTATTGAGTGTGTAAAGTGTGTAGTTGTTAGGCTGTGATGTTGGGGTAATAGAGGGTCTTTGGTGTGTTAGATGCCCCCAGACATGCTTCCCCTGCTGTCCCAGTGTCATTCCAGAGGTGTTGGCATCATTTCCTGGGGTGTCATAGTGGACTTGGTGACCCTCCAGACACGGATTTGGGTTTCCCCCTTAACGAGTATCTGTTCCCCATAGACTATAATGGGGTTCGAAACCCGTTCGAACACACGAACATTGAGCGGCTGTTCGAATCGAATTTCGAACCTCGAACATTTTAGTGTTCGCTCATCTCTAATAGGGTTGCATTCTCCAATAGTCTTTTTTTTCCGTGCAAGATAACAAATATATTAAAGCTATGCATTCATGGCCTAAAACATATTATTTTTATCGTTTGCTCACTGCCGCTGTTTAGACCTTTGCCTGTTATCCAAAAGGCAATATTATTCAATAGTTCCAGCCTATTGGCAAGAAAATAATCTGCACTTTTTCATGTATTTAAAATTCACCGACGTAATGTATGCAAATAAGAGCGGTCAGGTTTTGCTACTGCGTTTTATTTTATTATGTTTTATTTCTTTGCTCTCTCCACTATTATGCCATTTTTCTGATGTTATTTTAATCAGACTTGTATTTTTAAGATAAGTTTGTGTTTTAGAACTTCAGAACATTTCAAACAGCATGAAGTTGCCTCTTTGTAGGATTGTGCGTCTTTGTTATAGCTTTGCTGGTTCTCATTCACATAAATAAACAATGCAAATAACAAAGATTTTTCATTTTTACAAGATCCTAGAAAAATATATCACCATTTGTGACTTGTGGATAGCGCTCTTGTCAGTGACAGTGATTTATTAGTGTATGGAATCTTAGAAACTAATAGAAAAGGGGAAGGGTAGGGATATAGTGAGGAGTGGGCTGTTGGTTAAAGCTATGTCACAAAATATTCATCAATATCTAAAGGCAAATTTATATGACCCAAGTGGCAAATAAAAGGGTTGGGACCTGATAGGCCAGAATATTTTTCCCTTCATTGTACTTATCTTTGATCTGTTTCTTTGGGTTATTGTTTGGCCTGTTACGTAGACATCCCATGTGTTGTTTTAACTGTACAGAAGCATTCACTGTTTTGTTGTAAAGTGCTATGCACGACATGTTATGTTGTTATAGCTCCGTAAATGTCATATACCCTGGTGCAGGAGGTGGGTGAAAAAGGCAGACATGTAAATGGTGTAAGAAGACATGTTTATGTAAAATACTGTAGTCTGGATTACCAAGGTGTAGGCTGCAGTATTTGGCCCCACATAGCACGCTACAGCCAAACAGCGCTGCAGAAACACATTGCGCTTTCAGAGGTTTTCATAGAAAGTCTTTAGTGTGACTCACTCAGGACCCTCTGCTACTTTCTGTGTGGTGATGTTTGGAGGTGCCCTTGGTGTTAGGAGCAAATGAAGGAACAGGAGACAGGGTGGTGGTTGAAACAGGCAGTGATTGCTGCTCAGTTTACATGGCAAGATTCATCCAGTTACAAAGTGACAAGCAGGAACATTCATTTACCTTAGCATATTCCACACATATGGCATTTTATATCCATAAACAGGAGTGGCTATTGCTCTTCACACAAAGTGTCAAGTCTTCCGATCCTTTCTAATACGGCAACTTTGGGTCATCCCTGGAAATTAGTCCTCTGTTCCAACCACTCTCTTGTGGAAATACAGGTTATATTTTCACCATGGAAACTTAACATTCCCTGTTGGTACAGCAGTGGAGATGTTCAGGAAAGCCTAGTACTGTGAGCGTGGAGTCTAGCGACATGGAACTGTTGAACCTTAACTGCCTCTTACTAGCCTGAGGAGCTGAAGGTGCTGTTTTACAATCTAACTTCTTGGTCTGTAGTTAATGCTTGGTTCATACATCAGAATGCCATCTGTCCATTTGAATTCAGTTTGAGACTTTAAAACGGACTGATGCACATACTGATTGTATACTGACACCATTTTATGCTATCCTCTAGGGGACGGACAGCGTTTGCTATCAGTATAAAAAGGTGTCAGTATACAATCAGTATGTGCATCAGTCCGTTTTAAAGTCTCAAACTGAATTCAAACGGATGGATGGCATACTGATGTGTGAACCAAGCCTAACTTAGGAACACCCAAAAGCAGATGGTACCCCTCCTGTGGTGGAGCCCAAAAGTAATATGAGGTACTGCACTTACCCAAGATTTTTCAAAACACACAGCTCTTTATTCTAAACTTCAAAACAACCATCACACAATGCTAGGCAGCGTTTCAAGTTTTTTATACCCCTTTTTACAAGTGGGATATGGTGTAAGAGTGGAACTTCTTTCCAAGAAGAGAGATGCTGGCACATCTACTCCTAATGCTTGTGTGTATATCATAAACACAACAATACAAGGTGAGAATCCATTAAAACCTCTCTAATCGCTATCTGCTCATATTATCATGATATTACACTATGTACTGCTCGGTGCTTTTCCATTTTTTTTTTTTTTTTAATTTAAGTTATAGCTAATTTAGGTCTGAGCAGAACAATAAGTAACTGACTGTCTAAAGGCTTGGGGGCTCCTTGCCACCACTAAACTTTACTTACTTTCTGGAAACCCATAGAAGAAGCCTCTCCTGCTGCCATAGCAACACAGAAATGGATAAGTAAGTGCACTAAAGTGCCAATCGCCAGCAATAAACAATACATAACAATGATAAACAGCGCAAACATATTATGTATCAATAAAGCAACAATTCCCCTTGCAGTAAGGCGGACAATGTAGATGTATAAAGTTATGGATAACTGAATCATACATGGTAATTTATAATTATATAATAATAAAGGTTTTTATGAGAAATATGATATATTATACATTTATATACCCAAATACTTGAAAGGGTTGTTTTTTTATTTTATTTACACAACCACTGTGTATATGCTCTACAAAATACCTTCAGAACCTATAATGGGGTCTGCCAGGTTTCTGCCTGGTTTCCGCCCGAAAAGGGCAGAAAATACGGAGAGAAAAGCACTCCTTGCAGGACTTTTCTCTCTGCATTTTAAAGCGGAATGGGGGATGGAATCTCCAGGAGGAGATCAGACGCAGGTGTGAACCTAGCCTTATGCTCAATTCATAGAATACCCCTCTCTGATCATAATTGCAAATCACTTTCATTAAAAAAAATCTAATATTTACTATCATAAAAACTGTTTTGAAAGTCCTGTTTTGGAAGATTATACTTGTGTAGGACCACAGGTATTATTTAGTAGACACTGTACATTACATTGCATATATCAGATCTACTCAGATAGTGTCATAACCAGCATGAAAATATATAATGCATAAACAATTACTGTACATGAGGTTCAGTGGTTAGCATTGTAGCCTTGCATTGCTGGAGTCCTGGGTTCGAATCCTGCCAAGGGAAACATCTGCAAGAATCTTGAATGTTCCCCCCGTGTTTCTGTGGGTTTCCTATGGGTACTCTGGTTTCCTCCCACACTCCAAAGACATAATAACAGGGAATATAGATTGTGAGCCGTTTATGGGACAGTGACTGACAATGTCTGTAAGGTGCTGCAGAATATGATGGCGCTATACAAGTAAGCATAAAATAAATATATAAAAAATAAAATGAGGATGTCTGCACACTCATGGGAAGTGTTGCTCAGTAAACTACTTACAGAGGGTCACACTATGTATCCTGGGTGAACTGCAGATCAAGGTGCAAGCAAAATGGAGAGATTGTTCCTAGAAAAAAAGAATAATTGAACACTTTTGAGGGGTCATACATCAACAGAGCAATGTCTTCAGGACTCTGTGTGATTTTTACGTTTCATTGAAAATCCAGTACCCTTTAATGGAAATTATAATTGTTGTCACATAGTTCTTGCATTAAAGGGTTTGACCATTAGTAGTCTGACCACTGATGCCTTCTGCACAGTGAACAGACTGCAGCTCTCCTGTCTACATACAGTAAAAGATAATGGACACCGCATGAACATTTCCTGAGGTTAGTTATTCTACAAACAAGTTGCTTTCAATGTACTTAGAACCCTATGCTTTTTATTTTGGTATATGGAAACAATTTTTTTTCTTCACGGTACCTTTATAGAAACATTGATAGAGCACAAGTTCCCCAGGAAAGCATGAAAGTACGAACTGTATTCTTAATATGTCAAATAGCAATATGCTCTTTTTCAGATTTGATGAAACCTGAGAAGACGCTGCTGAACAGTGCATTCGAGTGTCTCCTTCATGATGATTTCATTATTTTGTTTCACCTGGAACATTGCGACTGTGAATCGAACAGCGCTAAAGAGACATTTCTATTACTGATACCAAATGAGTACAACTGCTCATTCACGTTTTCCAAAAATAACATGTATAGATAGAATGTATGCATTGTAAGATTCATATTCACACACAGGCAAAAGCAACTGAAGATAATTGTAGTACAACATGTAACTGTTACTAGTATTACACCTAGCCCTGCAACTTGTTTGTCTAGGTTTACCTCTGAAGTGTAACTACACTTAGGAGCTTATTTTCCTTGATACTTCTTCATATGCATGTAGGCAAATAATACTTACATTTTCTGTGGAATGACAGGATGATTTAGAATTCAGCTGAAAGCCCTTCCATTTCCAGATAAGGACATTGCCTACGATCCAAGTAAAGGCTGCTGTAAATTGTAGCCAATAATCTATAGTATGTTGGGTAGTAAGAAGCTACTCTTCTCAGTTACTGTTTGCAGATAGCACCGTTTTCTTAAATCAGAGTATTTATATAATGCAGTAAAATATGTTGTGGAGCTTACTAACATCAGTCTACATAGCCCATACTGTATATAAAAGCAAATTAAGATCATATTAAAACATGGTGTGTTTGTGTGTTATAGGGCATTAACAGGGATAGAACATGGGACTGCCGTTCTTAGGATGGGAGCAGGGGTGAACCTAGTTTTTATGCCCCCTGAGGCGGATGACAGAAAGCCGCACCCCCCCCCCCCCGAGGAGGGGGTGGAGTGGAGGGGGCGTAGGGGGTGGGGTGGAGCGAAGGGAGGCGGGGTGGAGCGGACGGGGCAGTGTTAGCAGGCAGAGAGCAGGCAGGAAGGAGACCTGCTCTCTGCCTGAGCATCAGGGGAGGCCGGTGGAGCAGCGCTGCGTCCACAGGGCCTCCCCAATCCACCGCTCCACAGCTTGTTCTGGACTGGCTTAGGTCAGCAAAAATGCCGCCCTCCCCCGGGGCCCGGAATAGCACCGCCTGAAGCGGTCGCTTCAGGTCGCCTCATGGGAGGTGCGGCGCTGGATGGGAGCTATATACAAGGGACATAGGGATTGATATAGGGGAAGAGAAAACATCCTTCCATGCCTGACAAAAACTTCTTTAAACTTGAAGAATCCCTAAGTGATACCCTTGAAAATTCTTTATGGACGCCGGTAAGATGATTTAATCCATATTTGACATTTATTGTAATATCTTTTAAGTTATTTCGTATCATTAATGGGCCTGATTTTTAACATTTAAAAGTTATTTTTTAATATGATCTTCATTTGCTTTAATATATAGTCTAATTAGGAGATTTCTAGGGGCACAATTATTAGGACTTGAGGAGAAATGTACGCCAACTTGTAGATGGTGTATTTCCCCCCATCATTTATGCCAGATTTCTAGTGTTAATGATGGTAAATCTGACGGGGTTGGTGGCCCCATCCCCTGCTCGTTCACATCACAACCCCATTTTGGGGAAGTGACGCAGGTGGCACAGAAGCAAAAATACTCTCAATTATTTTATTTAATTTTTTTATCCAAAACTGGCAAACAAGGCATAATACATCGGCCCCTTTTAGTTGTAGAAGGAAGATTAAATATTCCACCCTCTTTTACCAACTAAGCTTCTGGAGATTAATACATGTTCCAAAAGGTTTAATACAAGGGCTGCTTAACTTTTTCTTCTTCAGTTTGGATCCACCTTTTTGAGGATTTCAAGTTAGACTGGGGACAGCATACAAGGTACATAGCTGTAATATTTTTGTATGACAATAACAAATATAGATACTACTACATCTTCCCTACATCCTTAGTTTCATACATACAGGCTTCTGCACACAACAATTTTTGCAGCTGTGTGTCTGTGCCATATTTAAGAACTACAAAATCTTAAGCATATCCTATTTTTAGCCACATTGCAGAACAGACCAGTGTGGGGAATCATAGAAGACTTTTTGCAGATCTGTGATTGCGGATGTCATGCGGACATGTTTGTTGCAGATTGCTGATCAGTATTTGTGAACAGTAAAAACCACTATCATATGCAGGAAACCTAAAATGGTGATATTCCTCCCCTCTACTGTATACTAAAACCTATATCAGAGAGATTGCCATACAAATACTGATAGTAGTGTCTGTGGCTCATATCTTTATATGATGCACCAATGAGCGTTTTTCTCAACAGTAAAGGTATTAGGCATGGTGAACCATTAAAAGACATGTATTCTCCTCTATAACTTTGGTCCGTGAACACTGCAGAGGCAGATATAATATTGCAGATACTTTACATATGGAAGAACACCAGTTTTGATCACAGATACAAATAAAATAAGTGAACAGAGTGTAAAAGTGGCAAAATGTTTATGAACATGTTTATGCCTTGGTTATTGTATTTCCTTTACTCTGTAATATTGTTTGGGCCTCAATTTATAAATGATCTTTGTATTGTACAAAAATGTGAGTTATAACATGTCAAAGCTGTTCCACCACAGCAATGTATACATAATTGTAAAATATAAATTGACATACATTGTACAAACTTGTGAGGATAGCATTGACGATTACGACTTTAGAAACTAATCCTATAAAACCCAAAGAAAATAAGAGATTAAGTCTAAAAAATGCTTTACCAAAGGCAAAACTGGTGAGGGAAAACATCATGTTCAAGTTCATGAAAGTAATCCAAAAACTCTCAGATGTTGAGCCTTCAAAGAATCCACCGATGTTGTCATGGTGGGAATAAAGCATATTAACTGCTACAAAGAAGTAAGTCAGCTGATATTTCCACTAGAGTTTATTCTGCCAAAGGGCCTTAATGTAAATTACAGCTTAGTGGTGTTTATGTAACATAGAGAGTAGTGAAAATATTTCCTATATCTAAATTTTTTTTTAATGTTTAATATTGGACTGAAAAACATACTTTATTATTATACTGAATATGTCTTTAAATTTTAATTGTTCCATTTTATATTTTGTCTTATTTTTAAGCCTTTTTTTAAAATATTTGCTAGTGGGATTTATAGTTGACTTCATCAGTCAAGGGTGACGATGATCCAGTGCAATGAGAGCAAGTTTAGGGTTAAAGGATTTCTCCTAAACGGGACTGATGGTCATGGCCTACCCTATCTCTTGATGGTCTATGACTTGAATTGAAGCTGAGCTACAAATCTGCAGCACAGCCACTACACAGTATATGGAGCCATTTGTTTCCACCTCTGTACTTTAAGCTCAGAATGGCTGATTGGTGGGGTGTAAGGTTTAGAACCCAAACTGATATCATATTGATGACCTATCATAAGGATCGGCCATCAATAATTTAGGAGAATACAGTCCTGGAGAACACCTTAAGGCTAAGGCCCCATGTAGTGGACTGCAGTAAAAAAGCACTGTAGGAAAAACCTTGGTGGCAGAGGCTTACTTTGTGGACTCCCTGCTTCA